>NC_054371.1:65317381-65617381 GCF_017654675.1 Xenopus laevis | reverse complement strand
GATCAATAGAGATGATAATCTTCAAGAAAGCAGATCTTACATTTCAAAGAACATTGCTTCAACACACAGACACATGGATTAGGAAAATATATTCTCCGATAAGAAAGTGTAAGTGAGAGTTTTCCGTTCTTTTAAACAATGATCATTTTTTTAGTAAGTAAGGAAACTAATGAGGTAAAAAGGTAAAACTTTTGCAGCAATATGCAAATATAATAAAAAGTGAGTATGAAAAAGAGTATAAGAAAAAAACCGAATGTATTAATGCTATCTGTAATTCAAGAGGGTGCAGAGTGTTCATTCATTAAAAATTAAATGATTTTGGGTACAAGAGATGGGTAGACTGATATTTTTCCTAATACAAAACACAGTGAGCCCATGTATGGAAGTTTACACTGTAATAATATAATTGGCTTAGCACAAATTGACATTGGTTCACACCAATGACACTTTGGTTTCCCTGCTCACTCATAGCTCTGGGCTCAGATTACAGCAGAGATGAGAGGAGGGAGGCGGAGAGGAGAAAACTGAGCATGCTCAAGCCCTGCCCTGGAGGTTTATGCTGAAAACAGGGGGGCAAATTCACGAAGTGCCGAACGCTAGCGTCAATTCGCTAGCGTTGGGCATTTTCGTTACTTCGCAAATTCACTAACGAACGCTGGCATAGATTCGCTAGTGTTACTTCGCACCCTTACGCCTGGCGAATTTTCGCTACGGACGTAACTATGCAAATTCACTAACGCGCGCAGTGTACTGAACGCTACCTTTTACGCTAGACTTCCTTCGCCACCTCAGACCAGGCGAAGCGCAATAGAGTAGATAGGGATTGCTTCCAAAACTCTTTTGGGTACACCTATTTTTCTCCAACCTTCTGTTCTTCCTGTATGTAGAGAAGGCAAAGGAAGCAAAGAAAAAAAAATAGCACTTCATAAACGCCATAAACAAACCTAAATATCTGTCCATTTATGGGGACCTTGGGTGATGCGTGACCACTATTAAAATGTTACTAATTCATATATTTTCAGAAATACCTTAAACTCTAATAGGACTAGAAAACAGAAGGGTGAAAACTCTTCTATATTTCCATGCATACGATTACAATTGTTAAGCTTTCTTTGTGTTTATCATTTGTTTGTGCTGCCATGGTACAGACTCACAGGGCAAAATAAAATGAAAACTAAAACGAATTTTGTTTAATGCCGTTGTTTTTATACATTAAGAAGAGAAAATTAGAATTTTGCCACAGATCTGTACCAGCAAAAAACTTTTCTCATCCCCAAAGCTGGCCATAGACGCAAAGATCCGATCGTACGAATCATCGTACAATCCGACTTTCCCATCTCCCAACCTGCCACTAACCATTCCGATCAAATAAAGTACAAAAGAACAGATCAGTCGATGTTCTGCCCCTGACAGCAATCGTATGAAAGCTATGTCCGACCAAACTAGTGACAGTCTCCCTCTGAAAATCGTATGATCGGCAATACATGCAGAGAAATTATCGGCAGCCGACAGAAATCTTTTAACCTGTCCGATCAACCAAACGACCGATCTCCCCTGGACGAAAAATGTTGGGACTCTCCATATACGATCCGAAAATCGCACGAATCCTCGATTTGTACAATCAGATCTTTGCGTCTATGGCCATCTTAACTAGTAATAGCTTCAAGTTTGTCTTTGTAAATTAAGAGATTTTAATGTAGGTCTTCCAGTTGATCCTATACAACAGTAATCCCTAACCAGTGGCTCGCGAGCAATATGTTGCTCACCAACCCCTTGAATGTTGCTCCCAGTGGCCTAAAAGCAGGTGCTTATTTTTGAATTCCAGGCTTGGAAGCAAGTTTTAGTTGTATAAAAACCAGGTGTACTGCCAAATAGAGCCTGCTGTCGGCTGCCAGTCCACATAGGGGCTAATAAATGGACAATCACAACACTTATTTGGCACCCCCAAGAACATTTTTTATGCTTTTGTAGCCCCTACCTCTTTTTACAATAGAATGTTGCTCACGGGTTTAAAAAGGTTGGGGATCTCTGGCCTAAGACATAGAGGAAATCAATATTTGATTGACAGCTGAGATTCATGTTTAATTTGAAGAGGACTTTTATTAAACAGCTTTTATGTCTGGGTAACAGGTCCCCTTTAAGGGGCTTTGATGTTGATATGTGGAAAGGACGGTATTGTTATACCTGTAGGTCTTAAGTTAGACACTAATGCAAATCAACAAAAAAGCAAAAACAAACATTTGTATTACACTCCCACAAAATTTTTTATACACACTCCTAATTTGGCCAATTACATTAAAGTCAATGGGCGTCCACTGTTTAGGCGTTCGACTATTCTGACGTGTGGCCAAATTTCTTTGATGCATTGGATTTTTCGTGGGTGAATTTCCGATGCAGTTTCACAAATTTATTCGCCAGCAGTGTTACGCGGAAACTTGCAGCAAATTTGCCCCTGGTAAATTTATTCACCCATCACTACTCCTTACATACAATTCTGAGCAATGTTGTTGGCAGGCAGTCACTTCACTGGACACATAAACCATTAAACAAGTTTCTTACCGTCAACACTTCTTTGAAAAAGCCTTTTATAAAGGGAGGTTTTATTCTATATAATTTGTTAATCTACATAGAGACTCATGAATGTGACCTCCCCTGGGCTTATGTGAAAGGCATGTAATCATTTTAACACAATGAAACACAGCATTAATTTAAGAATAAATGGATGTGCCTTAGGGATTGATATCAAAGAGACATTTTAGAAAGGGCTTTTTATGATTGCATTCTTTCATACAGACATACTTTCAAAGTTAAAGTGATACCTTATTGTTTGTGTAAACATACTAGTCATGTCTCAAGTCTTTTTTGTGTAAATATGCATCTACTGTACCTACTTGTCAGCAGGCAACAGGTAACAATCAAGGTTATTTATGCAATGTATTATGCTAAATCAATTTTTATTACTTTTACCTTGTCTATGTACGTCCTTGGTGTAGGTTCCATTGAGACACTCAGCTATTGTAAAATAAATTGTTTTGTACAAAGCTATACATTCTTTTCTAGATAATACAACATTAACAATACACTTAACATCGCAGCCATTAAAAGTTTTAGATTTTTATCTTCAGAAGTATTTCTTTTTTTCCCCATAATTTGTTAATGTTCTACTTGCTGCCATTGGGGCTGACATAAAAATATGCAAAAACAGTCTACCAAACTTCAAAGGAGACATATAAATCCTTATATAAAACTAATACCTCATTGCAGAGCTGCTATAACTAGTACAGTATATAAGTTACAACCAGTGATGGGTGAATCTGACCCTTTCACTTTGCCAAAGATTCGCAAAATTTTGAAAATTCGTCAAAATGCATTGAAGTCTATGGGTGTCCAATTTTTTTTGCCGTGCGACCATTTTTTTCACCCTTTGGAGTATATGGGCGTCATTTTGTGTCAAAACATTTGTTTCCATATATCATTATGTCAGAGATGTCTGCAAATTAAAGAACACTAGAGTGAGATCTGAATGCACTACCAAGCTTTAAATGTGTGGTATACATTTTGCTTAGAAATTTTAATCACACATGCAAGGAAAAATGAAAAAATAAATTGTTACTATTTCATAAAATTCAAAATAGTGCTTTAATATCATTTCACAAGCAATTTGGTCCTATAATATCTGGTGCAAAACGAACAAATGGTACCCAATTAATTACTGTGTATACAGTATAGAAACATTTACAATAAAATAAGGTCAGATTTTATTAAAGCATTAGTCAAAAAAGTAAAAAAAAAACTTCTCAAAAATGTATACTGTGTCCAGGTGCACAGATCTCAAGACTTCCGTCTGGGAAAAGTTTCAGAAAAATGTCATCCTCTTGCAAAACTTGCAAAAAGTCAATAAACATCCGAATAATGTTGACGCGCAATGGTTTTGATGCGAGCGACTTTTCCGGAGTGCATCCAAAATTTATTTGCATTTTGGTGGCAGTTTCACAAATATTTTTGCCAGCGGCGAAACGTGGAGCTTCGCCGCAAATTTGCACCTGCCAAATTTATTCACCCATCACTAATATTTATGAATTGATATATCTGTGGTAGAACTCCCTAACTGCTCTTTATCTTTTTGACCATATTAATCTTTTTACCATTGCGTAAATAAATTATGTAGCATTTTTATGAATGAACACATTAAAACAAAATAACATATCCATACAGAATACACAATACACAGTATTGTCAAAATATTTTAAGTGAGTACGGCTTGGAATGTATTTCAATTCCAGAACTGTATCACCACCACCTAGTTGTCAGATTTCAACAGGTTCCATATAAAAGATTCACTTGATTTATTTCAGCGAATATTTGAAAGATATTTTAAGCCACATCAGAAAATATGTATGTTATCCCAGTAGGTTCTCATATGAATGAATTATTGAATTTCTCTGAATACCTGATTTATGAGCTGGATAATACTGCCCTAAGCCCAAATCATTTCTAATAAAACAAGACAGACCTCCTGAAGTTCATTTACAATATAATATAATACAGAAAAATGCCTGCACTGTCGGTATATACAGTTCAGTGGTTTCATCTTGGAAGTGTATTATGAAAACTACCTCAAATCCCATTTGATGTAGTACATAGAGGATAGTCAGTAATTAAGATCCAATTTAATGATGCTCTTCAATTCGATAATAAATTTTCATGCAAGTTGTTTGTCTAAATAAGGATGGACTGTGATATAATGGAATATTAATTAAGCATTTTAGAAACAAAACAAGGATTCAAAACAAGTAATATATGATCATATGATCATGAGATGCAGCAATACTTGATCATTACTTTTAATGAATTAACTGAATTAATTATTTAAAATTCAAATTGTATTTTGATAATCCCATTTTTTGGTCAGCAAAACAAAAAAGAGATGTAACCCACTCAATGTTATGCAATACATGAAAAAACGTTAGCTGTGGAATAAAAGGCTCTAGTATCAATAACACCATCAATTTATGCAGACCAATCAACTGAAAATGTTTCATTGCATCATTGTTTGCATTAATCAACTTAAAAACCACTAATCATAAAAGAAAAAAAAATAATGTTGCAAATTCATCAATCCTCCTTTAGAAAATCGATGGATTGCCACAGTGGAAGTAAGCCTACAGGAACCCCAATTTAAAATCTAATTTCATCTCTGTTAGGATGAAATTTGGAGGCCAAAACATCCTGAATGGTGGAATGGTGGAGTACTACATTCACATGGCACTACCCTGATAGAGAGAACAGGAAGATATTATAACATAGAACAGAAAAAAGTCTGTGAAATTTCATGAATGTGTAGTAAAAATGAAGCAAATAGCAGAGACAATGAAGCATAATAGGAGGTATTTGAAAGAAGATAAAAGTAAATTTAAAACAGAAAATGTAACCAAAATTTTACGAAATCCATTATACATTATATTACAATCAGTAAAACCTTTATATGAGCTGGGGAGGTTTCCCAAAAGAAATATTGTTAGGTATATATTTAACAGTTAATATTTGCATCCGACAGCAGGAGAAAAAAAAAATAGAAGCGGTTTGCTTAATTATGCAAAGGGAGAAGAAATGTATGAGTCAGTTCTGTTTTGTGTTATAAACATCTAGAAATAGAAAGTGTCTGTAAAATATTTATTTTTGTATGGTGAAGTTGTATGAGCACTTTAATAAGAAAACATGATTTACAAAAGTTCATAAGAGCATGAAACTCAGTTCAGATTTTAATACTATCAAGAATCTTTGACATTTAATTTCTAAAGGGAGAATTTTAACAACGTCAGAGATCATAAAGAAACAGTTTGCTGATGTATGCTACCAATGATATTACAGTAATAATAGGAATCGCACCATTCGCTGATGAATAGAGCTACTTGTATCCACTGCAACACCATGGAAACCGGAATATCATTAACCAACAAAGGCAATGGTAAAATAAAGTCATAAGTGAAAACAGATGCTTTTAGAATGATACATTTGCAGGCTACCCAGAAAGTTTAGCAAATCAATTAAATTATCCTATGAATGTGTTTCCAGGGTAACGCATGCTGTATAATTGTTTTTAAAACAACATTAGTTGAGTGCAGTCATTATATAAATCACCTGCTCTAGGTTGTTTTTGTACAATGGACAAACAGCCTTTTATTAAATCAGTCTGGTAATAGAAGTGTTTAGGAAAGTGTTTTGTCCTCTCATAATTGTATTAAGAAGCAATGAAAAATAGAGCAAATTACAGTACTTCTTTTCTGAATAACATTCCTTTTTCTAAATGTTATCACATCATTTTTACTTGGGTCATTGGCATATTTCATAAATATTATACAGGTACTAAAGAGAATTTACTCACACACGCCAAAAGGGAGCACATCCCCAGTCTTTTCCGCAAAACAAAGCTTAAACAGAACTAATTAAGTAAATACTAAGAGATAATTGACATGTGTCTACAACTATTCTACCGGTATTGCAATTTACATTCTGAGTAGTCTATATTCTAAGATAAACAGAACATCTTACATTAAGCCTAATTGTCTTGTCTATGATAAATACCACCCAATCTGTCAACAGTGGTGACGGGCAAATACATTCATCAGGCATGGATTGCCGGCGAATTTCCAGCGCCCGCGAATGTTTTCGCGAAAGTGCGTTAAAAATTCACTGCTGAAAAATCTTTTTTTGTGGTGTGCATAAAAATTGACGCACATCAAAATAGTTTGGATGCCCATTGACTTTAATGCATTTGGACAATATAGTTGCGCATCAAAAATTGTCATGCGTCAAGATTATTATGATGCCCATTGACTTCAATGCGTTTTGCGAATTATTCGACGAAGCGTAACAGGACAGATTCGCCCATCACTAGTCAACAGCATCTTCTTTCTCTGTTGCATTTGGCTCACCACTATGGTCATGAAAGTGCTGAGGGTATTCAGAGCACTGGGGAGCTTTAAATAAAAGTAATCTGAGCTGCTGAATTATACTGTATGTATAAAGCTTGTCACAAATGACTTGTATTCATTTAGCCCAAAGGTTTAGATTATGTGCAGTTTGGTCACATATATAGCTGTTGATAAATGTGCTGTGTGAGGGGGACTACAGTTTTTTCCTGTTCATAATATGTCAAGCACAAAGAATGTTTATAGTAGGAAAGCCATTGGGCTGTTTCCTCTTTATTGTTTCAGGACACATCAGCACACTAATAAACTCCATAGCAAATGTATTCATAGTCTTGATGATGCAGTCAATAATTTGGCATAATTTACCCTTTAAATTACTGCATCCTGAGCTGTTTGGCAGAACCTATTTACATGTCTCACTTCTACTGGGTTCATAGAATTCCAGGGGGATTAATGAATATTTGATAATTCCATGAACAAAGAAAATAATTAACTGATGAGTTTGTGTGAATAATAGCCTACAGTCAATACTTACTTTTTTATTATATATATGCAGTGACCATACTATAATAAAAATGATAAAACACATGAATATCACAAGCAATACCTTTGGAACAAAGGTTATCTTCCACATAAAACATACCTTTTTTTTATTAGAAAAAAGCAATTTTTATACTTTACAGAAAAACACTGCCTTTTTGTGATCAGACAGGATGTAGCAAGTCAGCAGCTACAAGGGCAAACAAAGTTGAGCTGTTTTTAAAGGGGGCATCAATTCACCCTTTAGAGAGCATTGGAAAGGAGCCCACCTAGAATATGATGTACAGTTTTGGTTTCCATCTCTCAAATGGGATATTATTGAGTTAGAGAGGGTCCAGAGAAGGGTACCTAATTTAGCCAGTGAGGAAATAAGGGGTTGAGGAAGATAATACAAATTGATCATGGGGCTGGTCAGAAGCGTAACAAGAGGGGGGCGGGCCCTGGCGCGGGACACGCAGCCGGGCCCCCGCCCCCCTCTGTACACCCGTAACTGGCCGGGAATATGCGCCGCACATCGGCGCGCGGACTGCCGGAGGCCCTGAGGGGGTGCGGACCCTGGCCCGCTCGCACCCCCTGCTCCCCCGGTAGTTCCGCCACTGGGGCTGGTTTGGAATCAGGAAGATACCCCTTTTTTTGCCTTCCCATGGATGAATTATCAGTTCGGCAGGATATATATAGACATAGAACTTGATGGACATGTGTTATTCTTCAACCTAACTTACTATGTTACTATGTATTAACTTGTCTGTTTCTATGCATTGTACTTGTAATAATAGGCTGTATTATAAAGTGGATACAGTTAGATAATATAGGTTATGAACAGACTTAGGAAATCTGGCCTTCAAGCTCTAACCAACCCTTCCCTGTGCTAGAATATGTATGCTTTTGACTTTCTTTGACTCTGTTGACATTTTGGTCATTATAGGGCCAAATCACAGTAGGAGGAGGCTATCTCTGCTACAGTTTTTTTTTGTTCATCTTTATTATTCTTCCTAGACACATGATCCTAAAACAGTAGTTCCCACTAGAGACACAACGCTGAAGAAGTGTAAACTTGTATCTTATAAGCAGTGTGTTGATTCAAACAATCACTATGCACAATGATCAATAATTCCAAAAAAACTCCTTTTACATTTATGTTGCTAGAGTATGTATCTAGGTAAGTAGGTATTTTCGTGAAGTATAACAATCAATATTATTGATTATTATATTCTCCTTGCAGTTTACATTTGCATGCTGAGCCCTGTGGCATGTGTATACCATTTCCAAGTCAAACAGCGCTTGAGGCATGGTAAAAGATTTTGCTTCAGGGGCATATATATTAACATTGGAGACAAACATCACCAGGGACTCACTTAATCATCCTACTCATCCCCAGGTTTCCAGGAATAAAACACAATTCTCCATTTGATTGACATGGAAGACCCGTTCATATAATCAACAGGACAGGTTTTATGGTTAAAAGAGGCAAAATGTATTTAGTACTCAAGCTCCATTTTTAGTCTACTGCAGAACAAAGATTAATATTTTTACTTTTAACCTCATTTGATAACAAACTCTTCAGTTGTTCAGAGATGTCGGCAGGTGGCCCAAAGTTTCCTTGCTCCTGTCTTTTTCTGATAACACTTTTACAGTTCAGTTCTAGAATTTTTTATTATGTAAACTATACATAGAGAGCGAGCCCCCTGTGATAATTTAATTTACTTTGATAGTCACACTGTGGCAATATTCATTGGATTCCTTTATTCCCACTGTATTTTTATTAGCTTCAACAGGGCTATCAAATTCGAAAGAACTTGCAGAATCTAAACCCTGGTATGTTATTAAAATCATCTGTCTCTTATGGTTTCCAATTTGCCAATACAACCGTCGAGCTTTGCACTTCTGTCTCTTTCACATTAAGACAGAGACAATACTTTAGAGATATCCAACAGCATGATGGAAAAGACATCTACTTCTAAGGAACAGACAGCTGGCACTTCTGAGAAATCCAATTCTAGGTCATATAGATTGTCAGAAAGAAACCTCCAGTGGCAGAAATTACTAAAGTCTAAACTACATGTAATTTCTTTTTCCTTTTCCATAGTGTGACAATAAATGAACCTCTGCTAAGTCTTGAGCTTCCAATATGACACAAAGCGACTCGAGAATTGAGCAAAACTGGATTACAATAGGACACCCATGTAGCTTCTGATATTGAAAGATTTAGCTATGTATCCTAAGCAACAGGGAGAATAGCATAGAAAATGCCCCATTCATTCAGTACATATCACTCTTTGCCTTTCTTTTGTGGCAGAAATATGATTTAGAATCAAAATTGTATTAGTTTCATGAACTAGTTTCCATGTAATTCAATATACATACAGTATATTAATATTGTGTTTCATTTCCAAAATTTGGCAGTATGAACAAAGTAGGCTTAAGATTGAATTTCCTTACAATGAATAACATTAATTAATACAAGAAGAAATGTCCCAGTTTAATTATACTACATAAGAAATGAGTTTATTATACAATAAGTAAATGCGTTATAATTGCTTCTGGATATAATGAGGGGTCAGTCTAAAGATAATTATAATACAGTGCAAATGCTCGTATCTATACTGTATTATCATAAGGATTAATATTAAAACAAGTGCAGCAAAACTTATTGCATGCACATAACAATTTTTGTCATTGTTAAGGGTTCTGATTTGGTGAGGCTAGTCATTTGGAGTTGGAATCAAATCCTGAAGATTGGATTTGCCTGAATTCCGTATCTAATTCTGCCACCCTAGTTTAAAGAGGTGGTCTGAAGGTGGATTCACAAAAAAATATTTTTTCAATATTTGTTCAACATTTATGGCTTGGCCATTATGTGCAAGCATGAACAAAGACTTCAGTATAGGAATAAGATTATCATCTGAGCGATTGCAGAAATCTGGCTAGAAATGCCATATTTTATATACTGCTCTTACTGCACAAGCCTAAAGGGTCAGCATCTTTATATCAAAAAGGACCCCTGCCTTCAAATCTATCACAGGAGCTCACTATCTTGTATTTTGCTTGGTGTGCTCTAGGCAGCTATTGGGAAGCTAAAGTTAGGGTTTGTCACAAATTATCAGCCTGTCAAATAAGCTGATGGTTCAGGGCTAACTATAACATATTTGTGCTAATTTCACTGGTTTCTGAGCTGCCTTGTATATCTGAATTATTTAGTAATTAACCTAATATTCTGACATTTATATTCTATATACAGTATCTATATAATGTCCTGTATGGCATACACAGCAAAGTGATTAACTGGTCTAAGTCAACGATTCCCAACTATTGGCTAATGAGCAACATATTTCCATACCTCCCAACTTTTAAAAAACATAAAGAGGGCCGAAAAGAGCTGCGTGTGTAGCGAAAAATGTTTGGCCACGTCAAGTTTATGGCCACACCCCCTAAATACCATGTTCATTTTACAAAATTTGGCACTTTATGGAAAGTTTAAACACATTTCTGTAAGTTTTAGGGAAATGTTTTGTGTTATAACAGTTTAGCTAATGAAGGTAAATTGCCCTTTACGATGAAAGTCGGTTGGGAGGTATGTGTTGCTCACCAACTCCTTGGATGTTGCTCCCATTGGCCTCAACACAGATGATTATTTTTCAATTCCTGGCTTGAAGACATGTTTTGGTTGCATAAAAACTAGGTGCACTGCCAAACAGAGTCTCCTGTCAGCTGACAGTCCACAGAGGGTCTACCAAATGGCCAATCACAGCACTTATTTTGAACCACCCAGGAACATTTTTCATGTTTTTGTTGCTCCCCAACTTTATTTGCATCTGAATGTTGCTCACAAGTAAAAAAAAGTGGGGGACCCCTGGTATAAATGTTTTTTGAAATTGCTGTCAGCTGATTAAACCATTTCTGAATGCATGCAGATCAAGGTGTTTGATTATATGATCCATAAAGGTTTGAGAGCATATTTTCAGATTAAAGGTCTATTTATTAAAAAATGAGAGCAATATTTCCCATTATTTGAGGAAATTGTTGAAAAAGAATCAAACCTACATTTTTTTCCGAACTTTCCAAATTAGTTTTTCAATTCAAGAAAACTGTGGTGAAAAAACAAGAAAATAGGGGTTTCCAAACTCAAAATTTAGCAATTAAGTATCTCTCGAAAATTCAAATAAAAAAAACTTAAGCAGCTAACACATTCTAAGCTCCTATTATATCAATGGAAGGTGTATTTTCAACATTCAGGTTATTTTATTTTTGAGTTTTCAAATTTGCAAAAATGAATGAAACAACATGATTTTCTTTGTATTTGATTTTGTTCCAATTGATGCCATCAAGTTTTTTCAATTTGAGATATTTGTAAATATGCAATTATGAAAAAAAGTTTTTTTCCCTACAGATTCTAAAACACCCTGGAACACCCAAGGGATCTAAGCTTTATCCTGCTGTCAATACAAGGTAGGACACGATTATGTAGCCCAATAATTTCAAATGCAAGAATTCTTATTGTGCTTTTTATTAGTATCATCTTATGTTCCATTTTGATTATAAATCTATTTTCATATTTCATTTTTCAAGCATTTTTTGGGGGTACGAAGGTTGGAGTAAAAGTTGTATTTTAACCATTATATTCCTGGCATATCTTTTCCTAAGCTTCATTCCACTGGCTCCCATGTTGTCATTCATGCAAATCATTTCTTTCTCCACTCACATTTTCTTCATTACAGTTTTGTTTGGATATGCCCCAGAAGAGTTTAGTCTCACAAAGGAGGTTTGGAAATTTTCCTGCCTGTTATCTCTATGTGATTATGTGCCAAGATTTCTTTAACATGAGCTGATCAGAGAGAATGGCATTCAAAGCTATGTTCTGCTTGTTAAATATTCACTATCTGCCCAATATTCTAAGTCTACTTTTTGTTCTCAGATAACTGAATTGACATTGTTCCTTCATTACATGACTGCAGAAAAATAATTATTACAAGTAATATCGAAATGAATTTTGCGATTCTATAAGGCCAAAAGAAGGATTTTGAAGGTTTTTATTCTGATGTTTCAGGGGCTATTGCATGCTTTGACACAACTGTAGATTTTAATTGACCAAGGAACAATAGTGTTGTGATTAAAAATGCCATCATATCATAGAACAGGGACAGTTTAGCTAATGAATTTGGTTGCTCAGATTTGTTTGGCTGAAGGGATAGTTTGCACACATTTGTACTGTTACAATTAAAGACTATAGATATTCATATACAGTTAAATGTCAGTTTGAAATACCCTGATTCAGGGCCAGAATTAAGGATAGGCAGAAGAGGAAATTGCCTAGGGTGCAAGGGTGGTGGTGGTGGGTGCTAGGCATGTTCCTCTTCTGCCTAACTCTAGTGCTGCCCATTGTCCCCCCTCCACCCCCTCACAATTTCACTCTCAGCATTGCACCATCAGTACGTGCTTGCTCGCAGAACCACTTGCGTCTGCAAGGGATGAGGAGGCGTGTTTGATTGTTGGGTTGCCTACAGCACAGCCCTGTCCTGATTTTAACATTTCCCACTATTTACCCCTTTTTGTTTTTGGTTCCACCAATATATATGCTTTTCCCTGATCTGATTTTACACTATTTTTTTCTGAGCCTCTGAAAAATGCAAAAAAAAAATAGTCTGTGCTTTGTCCATTTCAAGTGTAAAATGACTTTGTATTCAACCATGCTGTCTGTGGGAGCATCAGTTAGTAGCTCTTAAGTCAGCCCATGTATAGGACAGATTTCAGACTGTAGTGCTCAGACTTAATTAATATTTACCAGTGCTTATAACATGGGACTAGTGATGGGTGAATTTATTCGCCAGGCGCGAATTTGCGCGATTCGCCGCCAGCGAATAAATTCGCAAAACGCCCGTGAAAATTCGCGGAAAAAAATGGGCGCCGGCGTCAAAAACAGGCGCCAGTGTCGAAAAAACGGGTGCCGGCGTGAAAAACGGGCGCTGGCGTCAAAAACAAGACGCCGTTTCGTGAATTTTCTCGCCGTTTCGCGAATTTCACTCGAAATTCACAAATTTTTCGGCGAAGCGAAACGGCTCAAATTCGCCCATCACTACATGGGACTGAATCAGCTGTTACTCCACCAGTGGAAAATTGCTGTTGAAGAAACTATTGAAGTAACATTAGACTTAGCTTACCCAAAGAAAAAAAATCACCCTGATTTCCTAATTTCGAAAACCAGATGGGAAGTTTTGATCCATGCCTAGTAGTTCTTATATTGGCCATGCATCTGTGGGGAATCACCATGTGGTTATATATCTTTGGACCACACTTGCCAGAGAGGGGTGGATGGTGCTGAAGAAGTAAAAGTAGGGGTGTTTATGCCATGAGACAAAGCGAGAACCTTACCCCAGATGGCAGTTCCCCACGTGTAACCTGGGTGGCAAAAAGCCATTTAATGGTTTGCACAACTGGCAAATGATAGAATTCTAAAGTGCTTTGCTGCCTCACTATGTTGTGCACTCTTTTAACGATAGACATAACAGGGCACAGTTACTGACAACAAACACATGGAATAATCTACTTTTAGCATCATAACAACCAGCATACCAATTGCCTTGTATTAAGTTCAAGTCAGGAGTTAAAGTTAGGGTATAGTGACACATTGCCTACAGTGGGCTGACATCTGTTACAATCATCTGTGGAATGTCATTGTGATGTTTTCCTACAGTTGATGGTACCGGAACAAGATGCACTGAAAAGTGCTCATTTTCTTTCCCCCAAAGCAAAAAAGAGCAGGGTTAGATAATGATACTAAGAGAGCACAGCAATGAATTATTTATTTAATCCTAGAAAACATCATTCACAAATGCATTTCTTTACCATTCACAAGGACTTGTATTTAAATTGCTTTCTGTTTCAATAGTAGAAAGGAGCAGCAGGCAAAAGATGGTACTGTATTATTCATGGGGAATAACAGGACAGTAACAACAATAAAAAAAATTTAGAAAATGAAAGTTTTTTGAAATATCTCACAATGGACATGACTATGTAGGCTTTCACAATTGACAGCTGCCTAATAGGGGAGTTGGGAAGTGGCACATGGCAGGCAGTTAGGCTGACCGGCATTCCGAAACACTACAAGGTATACAGCATAGCCATTCCTCCTGATGAACCATACATGACCCATTGGGGCAAATTCACTAAGATGCGAAGTTGCGCCAGGTGCAACTTCGCCACGATTCGCCGCACTTCGCCAGGCGTAGTTTCGCCAGCGCTCCGCAAATTCACTAAAATCCGAAGTTGCGCTCAGGGTTAGCGTAAGGTTGCAAAGTTGCGCTAGCATTGATTCGCTATGTAAAGCGAAGTTACGCTAGCGAAGGCTAATTTGCATACGGCGCGAAATTCAAATTTCAATGGAGGAATACGTATCAGCACTACAAATGCCTAGAAAACCTTCAAATCAGCAAATAAAAATTGTATTTTGCCCTACACATGTGCCCACTGCCTAGGTAAGTTGCCATGAGTCAGGAAATGTAGGGGGGAGGAAGGGGAGCCCCAAAAAATGTTTCGATCTTTTTCAGCCTATCACCCATAATGTAGAAAACACGCCAGCGTTTTTTGGGACTTTGAAAAAAATCTGATTTTTTTTTTAAACAATCCCTATCTACTCTATTGCGCTTCGCCAGGTCTGAGGTGGCGAAGGAAGTCTAGCGTAAAAGGTAGCGTTCAGTACACTGTGCAAGTTAGTGAATTTGCGTAGTTACGTCGCTAGCGAAAATTCGCCTGACGTAAGGGTGCGAAGTAACACTAGCAAAACTACGCCAGCGTTCGTTAGTGAATTTGCGCAGTAACGAAAATGCCAAACGCTAGCGAATTAACGCTAGCGTTCGGCGCTTCGGCGCTTAGTGAATTTGCCCCATAATGTCTTTGAGTAAAGGGGTTGCCACCTTTTGATTCTGGACAGGGGGCAGGTTGGTGACATTACAGGTGCCACTGGGGTGGTGGCCATGACTTTGGGGGTTGGGTTGTGATGTGGCATTGCTTCAATTAGGGAAGGTCCTATCCTGAATTCCTAATTTTGAAAACCAGACGGGAAGTTTTGATCCACGCAGCCTTTCCAAAAAAGGGCTGTCCAGGTCAAAACCATATAGATGCCAACCCTAGTTGCTTTAGAAGCCCCATACCTTATAAAATAACACTCCAAAGCTCAGTAAACCTTGTGGCTATACAGAAGCCATTTATTTAATAAGATTGGGCTGATCTCATTGATTAGAATGCAGCATGATCAATAACATTCCTTTATATCTGTTCTGCTCCAGGTTAGCCAATGACACCATACATGCACATATGGGAGCTATTAGTCAACCAGATTTTACATGTTGGCCAATCCTCTCTATTTTAGTATGTGAGCACAATAATTAATAGGTTAATATGTACCTACAACATACAGTAACTTTTAAGAAAAAAAACACCAAATAGCTAATTGCCCAGCACATCAATAACAAAATAAATTAAGGGGGAAAAAAAGTAGAAGTGAAAAAAAAAAGCAAAAAAGCTCAGCTTTCAGACTCAAGGTCATAGAGAGGTAATTCATTTCCAGCTTCACAGTCGCATCAAACGTGATTTATCAGTACTGATGCTGGAAACACTATGCATTTCAATAATATATTCCATGCACTATGTACCTTAACATTTTGAGCAATGAGATATTGTTTTCGGGAAGAAAGTACTTCAAAGGTAGAAAAAAATGTCCCTAATATAGTACAACCTACCACTGATTACAATCTATACAGGCAAGCAATTCATATTCTTATATGTATTGTTTGCCTAGCTAGTTACCTATTCTTTTTTTTGTGCCATTCTTCTATACACAATAAAACTGTCTGAAACAAAGTTAAAGATTAATGTCTGCAAACTCAGCATTAAATCTATTTATTTGCTATTACCCAGTGCACATAAAACCTATGTCTTTCCCCCACCATTAGCAAAACATGCATGAACCTCTGTACCCCAGAAGAGAACACATTAGAGAATGGTAAAACACAAAGAGGTAGCAGGAGGGAGAATAAAGACAGAAGCAATGCTTAACCTGCTGCTAGGAAGATAACAGCCCATTAATGTATAGAGGGGCCTACAAAAGATAATTGCACCCAAAGGAATTGATTTTTCAGAGAAGACTGCATGCCACTTTAATTCATTGTGCCCGCAATTCTTTTATTTTATCAAATGGCACTACTCAAAATGAAATCTTTGTAACAATGCAGAGAGCATCAGCAAATCAAATCAATTAGGAACAAATTAGAAAAACTAATGGCATGTCAAGGACTAGAATAGTATCATAGAACAAAGGTAATATATTGCTTGCTTTATATACTAGATGGTCAAATGTCCTTCTAGATTCCATAGAAATTAACGAGGCAGAATAAAAAATCTACTTCTCCAAATTCCTTTTAGTACCACTGCTACCTTGTTTTCTTTATGTCATAGTGCCATTGTCAGAATTCAAAAAGTCGCCATTGAGCCGCATTGACGGCCAGTTATCAAAGGTCAAATTTTTTTTTACTCAAATTAACTCGAAATTTGAATGGAAGGTTATTTAAGGAAAATTTAGAACTTCTAAAACTTGAACGAATATTACTGACTCGAAAACTCAAATCAAATTTGATTCGAATTCGACTAAACTCGTATCGAGTTTTTTCTCAGAAAAAAACTTGAATGTCAGGAAGGCTATTAACATCTTCAAATGGGTCGCTAGACCTCTGCCATTGACTTCTACATGAATTCGGCAGGTTTTAGGTAGTGAATAGTAGAATTCAAATTGTTCCAAGGGCCAAGGTTTGATAAATCTCGATTTTCTAATTCAAATCGAGTTTGGATTATTTCCAATTCGAATTTGAGAGTTTCAACCAAAAAAACAATTTGAAAATTCGAAATCAAATTTTTTATTCTACCCTTAATATATCTGCCCCTAAATTAGAATTTTGCCACAGATCTGTACCAGCCAAAATAACTTTTCTCATCCCTAAAGCTGGCCATAGACGCAAAGATCCGATCATACGAATCATTGTACGATCGGACTTCCCCATCTCCCGACCTGCCACTAACCATTACGACCAAATAAAGTAGAAAAAGAACAGATCAGCCAATGTTCTGCCCCTGACAGCAATCGTACGAAAGTTATGTCTGACAAAGCTGGTGACAGACTCCCACTGAAAATCGTACGATTGGCAATACATGCAGAGAATATATCGGCAGCCAACAGAAATCTGTTAACCTGTCCGACCAAACGACCGATCTCAGCCGGACGAAAAATGTTGGGACTCTCCACACACGGTCCAAAATCGTGCGAATCCTTGATTCGTACAATCAGATCTTTGCGTCTTTGGGCAGCTTTATATTCCCCCTCCTCGCTGTCTAATTGTGTAGCCATTTCATGGGGCATAAACAAGATTTTGGCGAGATGCAAAGCTTTTATTAATAACAGCATCAATAAAAGGGCTGCTGCCATTTATATAGTGTAAGAAGGGGCGGAGCCAATGAGGCGAGTTGAGACAAAAATGCCGCTCCTGGTAACTTTAAGGGGCCGATTCACTAACTTCGAGTGAAGGATTCGAAGTAAAAAAAATTCGAATTTCGAAGTGTTTTTTGTGCTACTTCGACCATTGAATGGGCTACTTCGACCTTCGACTACGACTTTGACTTCGAATCGAAGGATTCGAACAAAAAATCGTTCAACTATTCGACTATTCGATAGTCGAAGTACTGTCTCTTTAAGAAAAAACTTCGACCCCCTAGTTCGCCATCTAAAAGCTACCGAAGTCAATGTTAGCCTATGAGGAAGGTCCCCATAGGCTTTCCTAAGTTTTTTTGGTTGAAGGATAATCCTTCGATCGTTGGATTAAAATCCTTTGAATCGTTCGCTAAAATCCTTCGACTTCGATATTCGAAGTGGAAGGATTTTAATTCCCAGTCGAATATCGAGGGTTAATTAACCCTCGATATTTGACCCTTGGTGAATCGGCCCCTAAGAGACGAATTTCCGGAAATTCAGCTCATCTAATGCAGAGAGTGCAATTACGCTCTCTGTACTAGCATCTCTCCCATCCGGCAATGAAAAGATGAGTGCTGTGGGGACGGGGGCGGCAAAACGAAGGCCGTCTTGGCGGCAAAATGGGCAGGATCGCCGCTGAGTGTAAGTTATGTTTATTTTGCTTGACTAACATTATAGTATAGGATTTGGAATTATTTCTTGGGGTGACAGGTTCCCTTTAAAGGAGAAGGAAAGGTAAAAACTAAGTAAGCCTTATCAGAAAGGTCCATGTAAATATACCAGTAAACCCCCAAAGTAGTGCTGCTCTGAGTCTCCTGTCAAAAGAAACACTGCATTTCTTTCCTTCTATTGTGTACACATGGGCTTCTGTATCAGACTTCCTGCCTTCAGCTTAAACCTCATTGCCCTGGGCTAGAGCATGCTCAGTTTGCTCCTCTCCCCCCCACCCCTCCCTTCTCTACTGTAATCTGAGCCCAGAGCAGGGAGAGACTCAGGCAGGAAGTGATGTCACACCACATTAAGACTGCAGCTCCTATCCTAAACAAACAGAGAGCTTGTAGAGCTTTTTACTCAGGTATGGTAAAACATTCTACAGAATAAATATAGCATTCTAGCTTTCACTATTGCAGCTAATCTATTGGCAATAAAATGCCTCCGTAGCTTTCCTTCTCCTTTAAGACTTCATTCTGAACTCCTTATAGTTTTATGACAATACAGAAACCATAATCTTTTCACTAGGAAGAAGCTTGTAAACAACGGATGAAACATGTTATTGCCTTTTATTTATGAAAGTGTGGTGAAGAATCATACATTTACAATATGCACTAGGTGAGTAGGTTTTTGACAAGTACTGTCTCTCAGTGAAGAGCGGAGGTCAAAAATTCTTCTTAATGCATTTAGATGGGAAAAATACTATTTATGGAACATTCTTGGACTATTAGACAGGGATCGTTTCGAAATATATAAGAGCTTTCCAAAATAATACACTCCTGACTGCCCGTGCACATGCCATTAGCACTCAATGTGATAATGTGCAGTAAGAGGAAAGGCATTTTCATCTTCCTCATTTTTTTTTGATTGTCAATGCAAAGTACACAACTACTTTTATTTTTTTTACTGACCATTTTCCTTCATGCTATTTAGAAATAATGTCATATAGTTATACACAGGGCCAAACTAGGGGTAGGCAGAGTAGGCACGTGCCTAGGGCGCAAAGCTGGAGGGTAGGCAGAGTAGGCACGTGCCTAGGGTGCAAAGCTGGAGGGTAGGCAGAGTAGGCACGTGCCTAGGGCGCAAAGCTGGAGGGGCGCCAGGCACATACCTGCTCTGTCGCCTACCCCGTGTCCTGTCCCTTCTCTCCCCGACGGTTGCTGTTATGTTTCGCGTAAATGCGCTTCTGCGCATGCGCGCTGGAGCCAATTTTTGCACATGCGCGTGGGAGCCAAGTTTCGCGCATGTGCACTGAAGCCAAATTTCGCGCAAGTGCGGTCAAGCCAAGTTTCGCCCATGCGCAGTACTGAGCCGGCGCCGTGGCCCGACAGGTTGCCTAGGGCGCCTGGCTGGGTTGGCCCGGCTCTGGTTATACTATATAATGATACAACAAATTCTGGATGAAATACTCTGATAAAATCCTTTGAAAAAGGTTTTATTTCAAAGGCACCAGGAACATACTGATTCCTTTTGGCATTCGTATTGCTCCCTTTTAAATAAAAAATAGCTTGGAGCAATCTGACACATAGATCTCTTTAGGATGCAGTGTGATCTGAGCGTGTGTGCGGTATATAAAAAAGACCTAGCTGCTGTGTTTCTACACAACTTTTCTACTGCCTATGCAGGCCTGTGCCACTTGAGCAAGGAAAATACAGCTTTTTAATCAGAATTTAATACAGTAAATAAATAACTAGAACACAAACAGGTATATTTATTACCTGTTGAGGGCCGGGTTCAGGTGATACAATTTCAGAAAATTAAAATACATTTTCTGGCATCAATAGTTCCCTCCTTGAGGGTTTAAAAAAAAAAAAAAAAAAAAGCTTGTAGGTTTTATGTGTGAACATTTATGTTTGGGAAAAAAATTCTGTGCAAAATAAAAAAAAAGCATCAAACATTTTAGTGAGTTCACCTTTAAGTTAACTTTTATTATGTTATAGAATGGCCAGTTCTAAGCAACTTATCAATTGGTCTTCATTTTTTCTTTTTTTATCTTTTTTTAATGATTTGACCTCTTCTTCCGATTTACCTTCTTTTTCTGACTCTTTCTAATTTTTCAAATGGGGGTCGCTGACCACATCTAAAAAATAAATGCTCTGTAAGGCTACACATTTATTGTAATTGCTAATTTTATTACTTTTATTACTTATCTTTCTATTCAGGCCCTCTCCTATCCATATTCAAGTCTCTTATTCAAATCAATGCATGCTTGCTAGGGTAATTTGGACCGTAACAACCAGATTGCTGAAATTGACATCTGGAGAGCTGCTAAACAAAAAGCTAAATAACTTAAAAACTATACTAAAAAGTTAATTTAAAGGTGAACAACCCATTAAGGAACACACTTGCACTTTCTAGCAGGGGTTATACTGAACCAGATGATTGAATTGCAATAAATATTCCCCTAAATGTTTGGAATATGTTCCAAAGCTATGATGCTAGATTTTTACAGCATAGTGTATGGCCTAATCTAACAGGAAATTTAAATACAGATTCCAACACACAGGTTACAACCACTACGTCTTCTGTAAGTCTGTACCTGACTGAGTGGATATAAGTTCAATAGAACGTTCAGTGTCCCTAACGCCAAGCTATTTGTATACACAAATATACATAAAAACCACGTAATAACTGTAGGTACATTAGAAAAAATATATGATCTCATCAGATTTCCCAGGATAGTTAATGGTCTTTATTGAACTGGAAGGTGCACATACAGTTTATGATTTCTCTCTTGTCATATATGGGTACGTTTATACATTCCTTTGCTACTAATCATGCATTCACACTTTTCAACCTTGTTGGGGAGTGTTCCAAGTATATAATGCTGTACAACCTTAGAAGCCTTAGTTGTCCTTAAATGGATAATGCACAATTAGGATCACAGAAGGGCTGAGCCTGTAAGGGCAGTGCATTACACACAAGGTAAATAGCAAAATGGTTATCACCTTTAACAATGAATGTCTTGTTTAAAGGGATAAGCAAAGTAAAGTCAGTAAATTACTTGAACTATTTGTATTATCAGCTCTAGTAGGCTCTCCTGCTGGCCCCAGAGATTTATATAGATTAAAGGACTTGAATTAATTATAACTGATAAGAGCAATGTCCGCTGAAGTTAGATTTTATTGGGGATATGTATACTGTATAGCAGAGATCCCCAACCTTTTTTAACCCGTGAGCAACATTCTATTGTAAAAAGAGGTAGGGGCTACAAAAGCATAAAAAATTTTCCTGGGGTGCCAAATAAGTGTTGTGATTGTCCATTTATTAGCCCCTATGTCGACTGGCAGCCGGCAGCAGGCTCTATTTGGCAGTACACCTGGTTTTATACAACTAAAACTTGCCTCCAAACCTGGAATTCAAAAATAAGCACCTGCTTTTAGGCCACTGGGAGCAACATTCAAGGGGTTGGTGAACAACATATTGCTCGCGAGCCACTGGTTAGGGATTACTGCTGTATAGGATCAACTGGATGACCTACATTAAAATCTCTTAATTTACAAAGACAAACTTGAAGCTATTACTAGTTAAGATGGCCGTAGACGCTAAGATCTGATCGTACAAATCGAGGATTCGTACGATTTTCGGACCGTGTATGGAGAGTCCCAACATTTTTCGTCCAGGGGAGATCGTTCGTTTGGTTGATCGGACAGGTTAAAAGATTTCTGTCTCAATTGATTGCTAAAACATCTAGCACTGCTATACCCTGGTATCTCTACTTTCAAATGAGACACTATGCTAATCCATTTATTAGAACATTTAGGGGTGAAGCTCCTACTCAATTTGAAAATTTAGCACTCAAAGGTTTACCGCAGAAAGGCCTGATCTCTAAAATATATAGATTGATTAATGACCCTACTCACCTAGCAGGTTACAAGCATAACTATATGAAAAAATGGGACACTCTGCTTGGTTACTAAATCCCCGAGGGGGATTGGTCGGATATTTGGCTCAACGCTAAAAGTAGCGTTACTTGTGTAAAGCAAAAAGAAAACATATATAAGATACTAATGTGTTGGTACCTCACTCCTTCTAGATTACATAATATATTCCCTGATGTTTCGCCATTATGCTGGAGGGGGTGCCTAAATATTGGCACATTATATCATATATTCTGGGAGTGCCCTTGTATACAGCGATTTTGGTTAGAGGTTAAAAAATTGCTAGACGGTTTGATGCATGAAGACATTCCCTTGGAGGCTACTACCTTCTTGTTGGGGAAGCCCTTTGAGAGCCAACCTAAACATACTCAGAAACTGATTAACCATATATTGACAGTGGTACGTATTTCTATAGCATCTAAATGGAAATCATCGTCTATCCCCTCCTGGTCGGAAATAAACAATAGGATTGACAGTAACAAAAGGTTTGAGCATACTATTGCTTTGCTACAAAACAAAATCCCTCAGTTTCTAAAAATATGGTCACCCTGGGACCTCCGCCTCCTTTAATTTTGCTTAAGTCCACGGTCTATAGACCTGGGAGGAGATGAGGACACTTACTAGAGGGCACCTACTACACTATCCTTAGTCCCACTGAGTTAATGGGAACTGAACTATATGGCATTGAGTCTGACCTTAGTTCTGTTTACTTACTCTTTTATGTCTTTTTATTCTTTCTCTGATTCTATCTATTTTTTTTTTTTGTTTATTTCTGATTTACTTTGATCCCATTGTTCTTAATTGCATAGATTACAATCCGCAATTGCGGAATTATGTGTTTTAGGCTATGCGGCGTAATATACATATATGAAGAGCTGTAATCATCTGTTTCTGTGAACTGCAATGTGAACTGCATGTATCCCTTGAACTTTGCCTTGACTGTAACTGCAATTTTTTCTTTTTTTTTTTTTCTTTTTTTTTCTACTCTTTAAACTAAATAAAATTTAAGTTACAAAAAAAAAAAAAAGATTTCTGTCGGCTGCCGATAATATCTCTGCATCTATTGCCGATCATACGATTTTCAGAGGGAGACTAGTTTGGTCGGACATAACTTTTGTACGATTGCTGTCAGGGGCAGAACATCGTCTGATCTGTTCTTTTGTACTTTATTTGATCGGAATGGTTAGTGGCAGGTCGGGAGATGGGAAAGTCCAATCGTACGATGATTCGCACGATCGGATCTTTGCGTCTATGGCCAGCTTTAGGGATGAGAAAAGTTTTTGGCTGGTACAGATCTGTGGCAAAATTCTAATTTTCTCTTCTTAATGTAAAAAAAAACAATGGCATTAAACAAAATTCATTTTAGTTTTCATTTTACTTTGCCCTGTGAGTCTGTACCATGGCAGCACAAACATATGATAAACACAAAGAAAGCTTAACAATTGTAATCGTATGCATGGAAATATAGAAGAGTTTTCACCCTTCTGTTTTCTAGTCCTATTAGAGTTTAAGGTATTTCTGAAAATATATGAATTAGTAACATTTTAATAGTGGTCACGCATCACCCAAGGTCCCCATAAATGGACAGATATTTGGGTTTGTTTATGGCGTTTATGAAGTGCTATTTTTTTTTCTTTGCTTCCTGTGCCTTCTCTACATACAGGAAGAACAGAAGGTTGGAGAAAAATAGGTGTACCCAGAAGACTCCTACAAGTCATTCTGAAAGCATATTTTGAGAACACTAGGGGGATGCAAAAAACTCCTTTATTTTCCACCAACTTATGGCATTTGTACTGAGTAAGATATTTGAAAATTAGGCCCCTTATGTCCCCCCTCCCCCAAAAAAAGGACTGGCAATTTTATAGGGCCATGAATGGGCTGAAGTGATGATTATCTCACTAAATGACTGATGCCAATAACTTATGGTCTAAATCAAGGATCCCCAACCTTTTGAACCCGTGAGAAATATTTAGTAAAAGGAGTTGGGGAGCAACACATGCATGAAAAATGTTCTTGGGGTGCCAATTAAGTGCTGTGATTGGCCATATGGTTGCCCCTATGTGGATTGTCAACCTACATTGAGGCTCTGTTTGGCAGTGCACCTGGTTTTTATACAACCAAAACTTGCAATACAATTCAAAAATAAGCTTCTGCCTTGAGGCCACTGGGAGCAACATCCAAGGGGTTGGGAGCAACATGGTGCTCACGAGGTACTGGTTGGGGATCACTGGTCTAAAGGTGGCCATACACGGGCCGATAAAAGCTGCCGACAGACCGAGTCGGCAGTTTATTGGCCCGTGTATGGGGCCCCCCGATGGGCTTCCCCGATCGAGATCTGGCCGAAAGTCGGCCAGATCTCGATCGGAAGGGACTAAAAATCCCGTCGGATCGCGGCCGCATCTGTTTGTTGATGCGGTCCCGCGATCCGCCCGTTAGGCATCATTAGGATCCGATCATTGGGCCCTAGGGCCCACGATCGGATCAGCCCAATATTGCCCAACTCAAGGTGGGCATATCGGAGGGAGATCCGCTCGTTTGGTAACGAGCGGATCTCTCCATGTATGGCCACCTTTAATCAACCAGCATGCTTACTAAATATGGCATTGACCGCCACCTCCTGCCAAAACTACAACTGATCTGCTCTGTAGTCAAGTTGCTATATTATTAAATCCTGTCTCTTGAAGGTACATGATTCTTGGCACTGAAAAGCCCTTGGTGGTTTTCTTTCTTATCTTTTTTTCTGCATTGTTACTTGAAACTAGCACTGATTCCATGATAAATTTTGTTTGTGCAACTGTGTTCACTGATGATCTCACAAAATGCAATTCAATAGAAAAAATTGATTTGGAACTGCTATCTCCAGTTCATGATAGTGACTGTTAATAATGAGCAAGGAAGTTCGAGCCTCTTGGCAGTTTCTGTATTTCATAATTCATACATTCTATAGCATTGTTATTGTTATTAATGCACACATAAGCCCAGTTGAAAGGTATCTCGGAGCATTCATTTTTCAGCGGATGACTATATATGAGATAGATTTTAGATTGATCCTTTTTTTTTTTTTAGTGCTATTGTATTTTTTAATACTAGTATGTCATTTAAATGGTCACTGTCACATCATTAAGGGCTGTTGCTATTGTAGGGACAAAAGCAAAATGGGAAATGAATGTTTAGTGGGAGAACAGAAGAACAATTTAGAGCAACAAACCCTTTTCACTGTGAACTAGGTATGCGAATTTCCCAAACAAAGGCTTATTTGTTCTTTTCAAAAACCTGACGGGTGGAGAAAATGTTAATAAGAACAAAGGCTTTAAAGAGTAAAGTGACAGTTTGTAAGTTTTTATAGAATATATTTGTAATGGGAAGACAATGCAAATTCATATCATGAAGGACATGAGAGATCATATAGCACAGCTTTAAAATAACAACATTAACTAGATTTCATATGAAAAGCTGTAAGAACCTATGAGTTGGGGTGAGGGCAGATTTATCAATGTAATGCATCAATCCTGACCTATCTGTAAAAAAAATCATGATCAAATTAGATAAGTTCAGAATAAATTCACATAATGAATTATGACTCGGGGTAATTCAGATTGATCCTATAGGAAAGTATGCCTGCAACGCAATAAATATTGATAAAAAAAGAAGTATCAATACGTTATAATTCTCTGATTTAGGCATCTTTGTCTCACAGGAATCCTTTGATGCTTATCTATTGATTTGAACTGAGACTTCAATATGGGGAATGAATGGACACACACAACTCCATTACCGCAGAAGAGGTATTTAAGCCTTAATATTTCATTTAGAGGTTTGTGGAGTTTTCTCTTTTTAAGCTTTCTTGTCTCAGTTATCATGCTAATTAATTATATTACACATCTGAATATACTACAGGGATGTAAGAAAAAATGGATTTCAGATAGGATCTCAAACCATTGTTATGTATGGTGATGAAATTATAACCAGATCCTGGTCCTCTATCCTGAACAGTTCTCCATGTGATACAATTGTTGGCCCTTCCTATGCACTGGAATATGCCATTTCTAAAGTGTAATTAAGTTATACTTTAATTAATATTTATTAATATTAATTGTATTAAAAATAATCATTCAACTTTAATTGTTCAACTTTACAACACACAGTATTTACACAAATAGATTCCATCCATTAAAGAAAATTTATGCCCAAAATCTTTCTTGCACTTGTGTGTTTTGATGCCAGGTGCCAATGAATACATATCAGATGAATATTTTCAGGTGAATCAAAAGAGGCAATTGATGCATGGGAAACTCTGGAGTTAGTGTCTCCTCAAAAGTGGAGTTAACTTCATGCATGCTTTGTCAAAGTGCACAAAGAAAACACTGTTTAAAGAACTGGGCTTCAATTGAACTTCAATGTCACTGCACTACTTCCCCTGGTGGTCGCAGTGATTGCCCTTTACAGTAAGTTAATGAGCCCTACTATTTATTGTGCCAAGTAAATGCTTTTACAAATACAGGATGGAAAAACTTGTATGCAAATGCAAATTAATTTCGATTTTTGTGTTTCAGTTAAATGTCTTCTTCAGGAAGAAAGATACCAGCCAAAGAGCTTGACAATAATACAGGCAGATTGCTCCAAATAGAAGCAGCTGGAAGAAGCACAATAATGGCATCTGTGCGTTTAGGCAATTAATGTAAAAACTACAATAGCTACAAAGTTAGAACTCCTGCGAACAATTCGGTGATTAGTGAACAATCACACTCTCCGAGAAAAATTAAATAAACATATTCTGTATGGGCTGGTGAGCAAAGAGAAGGCATAGACCTTAATTTACTTGTACAAAAGATGATATGCTTGATTAAGATATTTATCAGGCTTCATTATGATTATTTGTTCTCATTTTCATCATTATGTGCAGGTGGTTGGAGTGTAGAAACAATGATCTGGAATATGCATTGTGATCAGCAAGAGAAATAATGTTAGCACTGGGTGCATAGGCTCATAAAATAACATTTCTCAGAGTTTACTGAATGTGAAGTGATTTAATGTTTACTATGTGAAAAAAAACTTTTGTGTGGGCAGATACACACATATATTACAGTCATTTTTATATCTGTTCCTTAACTTTTTTGACATTTTAACAACCTACTGACATGTCAAGCAGCAAATAAAGTTAGCTATGCACACCAAATAAAAGGAATCTTATCCGGCTCAATATGAACCTCTTCAGATGGTATTTTCAAACATTAGCTATCAGGACAGGAGATATCAGTGAGATGGGTCATCATTTTGTCCCTATACATGAGCCAATAAGCTGCCCCCTTGGTTTAATTTGTCCCTTAGAGGCTGGACTGACAGCTAATATTGGCATATGTATGGATAAGGCACAGAAGTCAGTTACAATTACAATTCTGCCGTTCAGTTTTCCCACCGTACCTTTATGATACTGTCTAAATTTACTAATCTTATGCCAAGCAATAAAAGAGCAGTGCATTAAAAGAATAATCATAGCGCAACACTTTGCACTACAGCAAAATCATTTTTTATACTTTATTTTAAGTATTCTATGGCTTGTTTTTTGACATCATCAAAAAAGAAGACTCAGGGCAAAAGTTATGTCATAATAGTGGCCTATGGAGGTCTGACAAGATTTTAAAACCGTATAAATAGATATCTGTCATGTACGGCTCCCTAAATTCAGAACAAGTGCTAAGCTCCCAGTCACTAGAGATGTCGCGAACTGTTCGCCGGCGAACTTGTTCGCGCGAACATCGGGTGTTCGCGCTCGCCGGAAGTTCGCGAACGTCGCGCGACGTTCGCCATTTTGGGTTCGCCATTGTTGGCGCTTTTTTTTGCCCTCTCACCCCAGACCAGCAGGTACATGGCAGCCAATCAGGAAGCTCTCCCCTGGACCACTCCCCTTCCCTATAAAAACCGAAGCCCTGCAGCGTTTTTTCACTCTGCCTGTGTGTGCTGAAGAGATAGTGTAGGGAGAGAGCTGCTGCCTGTTAGTGATTTCAGGGACAGTTGAAAGTTTGCTGGCTAGTAATCGTTTTGATACTGCTCTGTTATTGGAGGGACAGAAGTCTGCAGGGGTTTGAGGGACATTTAAGCTTAGGTAGCTTTGCTGGCTAGTAATCTACCTTCTACTGCAGTGCTCTGTATGTAGCTGCAGTGGGCAGCTGTCCTGCTTCTGATCTCATCTGCTGACTGCTGCAATAACAGTAGTCCTTGTAAGGACTGCTTTTATTTATTTTTTTGTTGTTTTACTACTACTACTACTACTACTACTATAAGAGCCCAGTGCTATTAGTCTAGCAGTGTTGGGGAGTGGGACTGGTGTGCTAATCTGCTGCTCCTAGTAGTTCAGCAGCACCAACTTTAATTTTTTTTTTTTAATATTCATTTTTTTTTATTTTACTTTTTTTTATTTTACTACCGCTGTAGTAGTGTATAAGTTGACCTTTTAGGCATTATTTGCCCTGTAGGCATTATTTGCACAGTGTTTTCTTCAACCCGCCATCTAGCTGTGTGACCTTGTTCACATTCTGTCTAAATATCCATAATATTACCGTCTCCAGAAAAAACACCGGAGTGACTTTTTTCAAGCAGCCATAATATATTTTACGTAATCCGTATCCACCGCTGTAGTAGTGTATACGTTGACCTTGTAGGCATTATTTGCACAGTGTTTTCTTCAACCCGCCATCGAGCTGTGTGACCTTGTTCCCATTCTGTCTAAATATCCATAATATTACCGTCTCCAGAAAAAACACCGGAGTCACTTTTTTCAAGCAGCATTCATATATTTTACGTAATCCGTATCCACCGCTGTAGTAGTGTATACGTTGACCTTGTAGGCATTATTTGCACACTGTTTTCTTCAACCCGCCATCGAGCTGTGTGACCTTGTTCCCATTCTGTCTAAATATCCATAATATTACCGTCTCCAGAAAAAACACCGGAGTCACTTTTTTCAAGCAGCATTCATATATTTTACGTAATCCGTATCCACCGCTGTAGTAGTGTATACGTTGACCTTGTAGGCATTATTTGCACACTGTTTTCTTCAACCCGCCATCGAGCTGTGTGACCTTGTTCACATTTTGTCTAAATATTGATAATATTATCGTCTCTAGAAAAACCACTTGAGTTACTTTTTTTCAAGCAGCATTCATATATTTTACGTAATCCGTATCCACCGCTGTAGTAGTGTATACGTTGACTTTGTAGGCATTATTTGCACAGTGTTTTCTTCAACCCGCCATCTAGCTGTGTGTATTATCGTTTCCAGAAAAACCAACTGAGTTTTTGTTGTTGTTGTTGTTTTTTTAAAAATAATGCCAGGCAAAGGCAGGCCGCCACGCAGAGGCCGTGCTAGGGGCCGTGCTGCTATGCAATCCTGTGGCCCTAGCAAATTGCCCAGTTTTAAAAAGCCAATGACCCTGAACTCCCAAAATGCTGAAGAGGTAGTTGACTGGCTTACACAGCACACCCCATCCTCTACCGTTTCTAACTTTACCACAACATCCTCCTCATCCTCCACTGCTATGGCCACCCCACGTAACACTTCCTCCACCACCGGTGCCCCTTCTTCACTGGGGTCAGAGGAGTTATTTTCCAATGAGTTTCTTGAACTGAGTAATGCGCAACCATTATTGCCAGAAGAAGATGAAGGAGATGAGGACCTTACACCAGATTTAATTCTGGCAGAGAACACGATAGAGATGGACATAATGAGTGATGAGGAGGAGGTCCCCGCTGCTGCTTCCTTCTGTGATGTGTCAGAAGAAATTGATGCATCTGAGGAGAATGATGATGAGGAGATTGATGTTTTGTGGGTGCCTAGTAGAAGAGAGCAAGAGGAGGGTAGTTCAGATGGAGAGACGGAGAGTCAGAGAGGCAGTAGGAGAATAAGACTTAGAAGAAGCAGGGAGGACAGCCCGCAGGGATCAGCAGGGCAACAACATGTATCGGCACCTGTGTTCAGCCGGCCAACGCACCCGCCATTGCCGCCAATACCGCCAACTCCGCCAACTTCTACTGTTACCGCCAGATCGCACACTTCCAAAAAGTCAGCAGTGTGGGATTTTTTTAATGTGTGTGCCTCTGACAAAAGCATTGTAATTTGCAATGAGTGCAGTCAGAAACTGAGCCTTGGTAAGCCCAACAGCCACATAGGTACAACTTCTATGCGAAGGCACATGAGCGGCAAGCACAAAGCACTTTGGGAGCAACACCTCAAAGGCAACAGGCAAACTAAAAGCCACACTCCTTCTGGTCCAGCATCTTACTGCTCTACCTCTGCTCTCCTTGACCCGTCTGAACCACCCTCCACTCCGCCTTCCACCTTGACCACCTGTTCCCATTCCCAGTCATCTGCCACCAGCCAAGTTTCTGTGAAGGCCATGTTTGAGCGTAAGAAGCCAATGTCTGACTGTCACCCCCTTGCCCGGCGTCTGACAGCTGGCTTGTCTGCACTCTTAGCCCGCCAGCTTTTACCATACCAGCTGGTGGACTCTGAGGCCTTCCGCAAATTTGTAGCAATTGGGACACCGCAGTGGAAGGTACCCAGCCGCAATTTTTTTTCTAAAAAGGGAATACCACACCTGTACCAACATGTGCAGAGCCAAGTTACCGCATCTCTGTCACTTAGTGTTGGGCCAAAGGTCCATATGACTACTGACGCATGGTCCTCCAAGCATGGTCAGGGCAGGTATGTCACCTACACTGCCCACTGGGTGAACTTGGTAATGGCTGGGAAGCAGGGAATGGGTAGCTCAACAACAACAGTGGAGTTGGTGTCACCGCCACGGATTGCACGCGGTTCTGCCACCACCTCTACTCCTCCATCGCTCTCTACCTCGTCTTCTTCTTCTTCTTACTCTGCTGCTGGGTCCTCCTTCTCCTCCTCCACACCTGTGCACCCCCAGCTCCCCCTAGGCTATTCGACGTGCCAGGTACGCCGTTGTCACGCTGTCTTGGGGATGACGTGCCTGGAAAGCAAAAACCATACCGGATCTGTACTCCTGTCATCTCTGCAGTCACAGGCCGATCGGTGGCTGACCCCACACCAACTGCAGATCGGAAAAGTGGTGTGTGACAATGGAAGCAATCTGTTGGCAGCGTTGAGACTAGGCAATTTAACACATGTGCCCTGCATGGCACATGTGTTAAATTTAATAGTCCAACGTTTTGTCTCCAAGTACCCAGGATTCCAGGACGTTCTCACCCAGTCCAGAAAGGTGTCGGCCCATTTCAGACGTTCCTACACAGCCATGGCACGCCTTGCTGACATTCAGCAGCGCTACAACATGCCAGTCAGGCGTTTGATTTCTGACAGCCAGACTCGCTGGAATTCAACGCTCCTTATGTTGGAACGTCTGCTGCAACAACAAAGGGCCGTCAACGAGTACCTTTTTGAACTGGGTGGTAGGACTGGATCTGCACAGCTGGGGATTTTTTTCCCCCGTTACTGGGTGCTTATGCGCGATGCCTGCAGGCTCATGCGACCTTTTGAAGAGGTGACAAATATGGTCAGTCGCACCGAAGGCACCATCAGCGACCTAATACCCTTCGCTTTCTTCCTGGAGCGTGCCGTGCGACGAGTGACAGATGAGGCTGTAGACCAGCGTGACGAGGAGCTGGAAGCGCACGATTTCTGGTCGGAATCACCAGAACGAACCCAGGCACCTGCTGCAACGCAGGGAGAGGTGCCAGAAGTGGAGTCAGAGGAGGAAGGTGGCTTTGTGGAGGAGGAGGAGGAGGACCAACAGGAGCAGGCTTCCCAGGGGGCTAGTGGTGACCTTTTGGGGACCCCTGGTCTTGTACGTGGCTGGGGGAGGAGACCGTGGATGATGCAGTCCTTGATAATGAGGAAGCGGAGATGGATAGCTCTGCATCCAACCTTGTGAGAATGGGGTCTTTCATGCTGTCATGCCTGTTGAAGGACCCCCGTATCAAGAGGCTTAAGGAGAAGGACCTGTACTGGGTCGCAACGCTACTAGACCCTCGGTACAAGCATAAAGTGTCAGAAATGTTACCAACATACCACAAGTCCGAAAAGATGCGGCATTTACAAACCAGCCTGCAAAACATGTTGTACAATGCTTTTAAGGGTGATGTCACTTCAGGAACTCATCAACATTCCAGGGGCAGAGGTGCCAGTAATCCTGCCACGAGCACACCTGCAAGGACAAAGCCCTTTGGCCAGTCTGTAACGTCAGACATGCAAATGTTTTTCTGTCCAAGGCAGCGCCACAACCCTTCTGGATCCACCCTCAAAGAACGCCTCGACCGGCAGGTAGCGGACTACCTGGCATTAACTGCAGATATCGACACTCTGAGGAGCGATGAACCCCTGGACTACTGGGTGCGCAGGCTTGATCTGTGGCCAGAGCTGTCACAATTTGCCATGAACCTCTTGTCTTGCCCAGCCTCAAGTGTGCTCTCAGAAAGGACCTTCAGTGCAGCAGGAGGGATTGTAACTGAGAAGAGAACTCGCCTAGGTCACAAAAGTGTCGATTACCTGACCTTTATTAAAATGAATGAGGGGTGGATCTCGGAGGGTTACTGCACGCCGGAAGACTTGTTCTGACTTCTATGCAGCTGTCCTTCTCTTCAAGCCTCATGACTCCACACACAGCTGTCCTTTAGCGTCCTCCTCCTCCCTCCGCCACCGTTACAAACTAGGGTGCAAACCCTACTGGTTTAATTTTTTCTGGCCTCTGTGCTTCAGTGGCTGCAACCAAAAAAACTGGGCAAACAATGTCTACAAGGTCAACGTATGGCAAAAAATGACTATTTTCAGCATTTATATGGCATATTTTTTCTGGCAACTGTGCTTCAGTGGCTGCATCCAAAAAAATGCATATTTTCTGCATTTATATGGCATAATTTTTCTGGCCTCTGTGCTTCAGTGGCTGCAACCAAAAAAATGCATATTTTCTGCATTTATATGGCATAATTTTTCTGGCCTCTGTGCTTCAGTGGCTGCAACCAAAAAAATTTATATTTTCAGCATTTATATGGCATAATTTTTCTGGCAACTGTGCTTCAGTGGCTGCGACCAAAAAAATGACTATTTTCAGCATTTATATGGCATATTTTTTCTGGCCTCTGTGCTTCAGTGGCTGCGGCCAAAAAAACTGGGCAAACAATGCCTACAAGGTCAACGACGTTGACCTTGTAGGCATTGTTTGCCCAGTTTTTTTGGCCGCAGCCACTGAAGCACAGAGGCCAGAAAAAATATGCCATATAAATGCTGAAAATAGTCATTTTTTGCCATACGTTGACTCAACGTATATGGCAAAAAATGACTATTTTCAGCATTTATATGGCATATTTTTTCTGGCAACTGTGCTTCAGTGGCTGCGACCAAAAAAATGCATATTTTCTGCATTTATATGGCATAATTTTTCTGGCCTCTGTGCTTCAGTGGCTGCAACCAAAAAAATTTATATTTTCAGCATTTATATGGCATAATTTTTCTGTCAACTGTGCTTCAGTGGCTGCGACCAAAAAAATGCATGTTTTCTGCATTTATATGGCATAATTTTTCTGGCCTCTGTGCTTCAGTGGCTGCAACCAAAAAAGTTTATATTTTCAGCATTTATATGGCATAATTTTTCTGTCAACTGTGCTTCAGTGGCTGCGACCAAAAAAATGCATATTTTCAGCATTTATATGGCATAATTTTTCTGGCCTCTGTGCTTCAGTGGCTGCAACCAAAAAAATTTATATTTTCAGCATTTATATGGCATAATTTTTCTGGCAACTGTGCTTCAGTGGCTGCGTCCAAAAAAACTGGGCAAACAATGTCTACAAGGTCAACGTATGGCGAAAAATGACTATTTTCAGCATTTATATGGCATATTTTTTCTGGCAACTGTGCTTCAGTGGCTGCGTCCAAAAAAACTGGGCAAACAATGCCTACAAGGTCAACGTATGGCAGTTGTTTAAAGAGAACAGCAGATTACTAGCCAGCAAAGCTACCTAAGCTAAAATGTCCCTCAAATCCCTGCAGACTTCTGTCCCTCCAATACAGAGCAGTATCAAGCAGATTACTAGCCAGCAAACTTACTATCATCTGTCCCTGAAATCACTAACAGCTCTCCCCCTACACTATCTCTTCCAAGCACACACAGGCAGATTTTTCAGATACATTTTTGCCCTTGATCCCCCTCTGGCATGCCACTGTCCAGGTCGTTGCACCCTTTAAACAACTTTAAAATCATTTTTCTGGCCAGAAATGTCTTTTCTAGATGTTAAAGTTCGCCTTCCCATTGAAGTCTATGGGGTTCGCGAACCGTTCGCTCGCGTTTTTGCGCAAGTTCGCGAATATGTTCGCGAACTTTTTTTCCGACGTTCGCTACATCCCTACCAGTCACGGCTCAATCTTCTGCCTGTAGCAGCCACCTTTGGCCTCGGGAGGATCCCTCAGCTACTCGGATTCCGCCAGGTCTTAACACGAGAGAAGCAAAGCAAGCATTCTGAAGAAGAAAGGGGCACGTTTGTTACCAAGATAGGACGGAAGGCAACACCAGCTACTTAAGGATTAAACAATAAAGTGTGGTCAGGTAGGCTGGGGTCGGTGCAGGCAGAGTTCAAGAATAGTCAGGCAGGCCGGGTTGGTACAGGCAGAGTTCAAGAAGGCAAAGGTCAGGATTGGCAGAGTCAGACAGGCAGGGATAAAAAACAGATATACACAGACAGAAATCACACCCAGGAACTAATCAAATTGACCTAATAACGGCAATGATTTTAGGCCTGAAGCCCCTTTAAATTTTCGCTCCAAAGATGTGATGGAGTCACGCACATGGCATGTAAATTCCGGAAGTGCGCACCACGCGCCATAGGAGAACAGGCAAGCCACAGAGAAGGATCACCACGGCGGGCATCCCTGCCGACCCACTAGACCACCAGGGTGAGACTTTACAATATCTGTCTGATTTCCAGCAAGATAACAGACAGGCAGACCATGGCTATGGCTCATACAAGGGGCAATAAGTTAAAGGGATTCTTGTTCTTTTACACAATGCATTAGCATTCTTCCAGCAGAATCCTCAATTGCTCCACAAGCAGAATTCTGCACTAAAATCCATTTTTCAAAAGACAAACAGATATTACATTGTAGAATTTTACATGGGGCTAAAAATGTTCTTAGTTTTCAAAGTACCCTCAGCCACATGACTTATGCAGTTATAAACTTCAGTCACTCTTTAATGCTGCACTGCAAGTTGGAGTGATATCACCTCCCTTCCTCCCCCCCCCAAAAAAGATTATCAACAGAAGAATGGGAAGGTAACAAGATAACCTTAACCTGTACATTGCAAAAAATGCTCCTATTTATTACCTACCAGTAGAAATGAGAATAGCACTCAATAGTAAAACAAGTCCGACCACAATGTCTCTAGTTACATTGAGTAGTAGAAACAATAGCTTATCTGAAAACAGTTGTATTGGATGTGCTGGCTCTTTTTGAAAGCACAGGATCAGGCACAAATGAACTGAGATAGCTGCCTACACATCAATATTAAACTAAAATTAAAATTAATTGGATAAAAAAAATTATCAAAAATACATTAATTGGATCAAGAATAACATTTTAAATGGAAGAATGAATTGTTTGCAATGTACACATTGTAATTTAGTAATGGAGTGGCAGTGGTTGTTTAATAAATCTTTTTTTCATAGGTTTGTATAATTTTTTTCTAACAATTATTTATATATTTCATGATTTATTTATTGAGTTCTTCAACCTATTTTTTTCCAGCAGCAACAACCACACTCATGTGAATCAGTGACAGATTTCACCTACTCTAATTGGCTGATTCTAGCATGAGTCAACAATTAAATGCACTACTGGAACACATTATACATCTTGCAATGGTTCTCCTTCTAAACTGCCAGTTCTGTGCACAGTATTATGCTTCATTTACAAGCTGTTGTAAAATCAGAAGAGACAGCCAAAGAGTAACAGAATATATTTACTTACTTTTCTGGGTTTTCAACTTCTTCAGTAACAAAGTTAAGGTAAAACCTGCAAACAAATGTGAAAAGAAATTACTGTCACTGGTAAAAATAACTATAATAAATAAACAATATGTTTAAAATGGCTTTTATTTGGTGCAGTATTGATGTTTGTGTCCAAAGCCAAGTGTTATACCCAAAATCACAAAAATGATGTTTGTGGCTAGTGATGAGCGAATCTGTCCTGTTTTGCTTCGCCGAAAAGTTCATGAAACTGCTGAAAAATTTGCAAAACACATTGACAAATTTTTACACACGCATGTTTTTTTCTCTCAAAATGCATTTAAGTAAATGAGCATATTTTCTTGCGGTGACTTTTTTGTCTCTAGGACTTTCTTTCGTGGTGAAATGTGCAGATGGCAAAATGCGGGATTTCACTGCAAATCCACACTTGTCGAAAATTCACTCATCACTGTTTCTGTTTTATTAGATTAACAGTTATTAACTGTTATCAGCATTTTCTAGCACACATTTATCTGATGAATTATAGTAACAGTGCAACAATAATGTAGCAAACCTGTATATAAGCAAAGACAACACTGCAGACAAACAGATCTGATATTTAAACTTTTTGAAATTGGCCTTAGGTGTGCATCCACAATCTCCCCTAGTTTGATATTAGTATATGACACAATTTGAATGTGTCACATGACACAAGAGGCATCACTAAGCACTGATTACAACAACTATAACTAAAGACATCGCCAAACACCATTAATCAGGAAGCACTTTATTTGACATGCATTGATACGTCAAAAAGTGGATTGGTAGTCCTGAATACCAAACCTTACTAAGATGTCTATGAAGATATCTTGAGAGTCTGCAATGTCAGTGAAATCTTAGGTGTATTTGGTAGTCTGCAATAAATCACCTTGCAGCAGTGATTCTGCTTATTGAATCAAGAACGGATGATTCAGTTACAAAATGTGGTGACAGTCGCTTACCAGAGCTCCTTTATTGATAAAAGAGGGTTAAAAGATCAATCAATCAATCTGGGCAGAGAACATTCTTTTTATTCTCAGGGCACTTCAAATTAAGATGCATTGAGCAGACATTCCTAATATCAAGGAGCAACACTTTAAGTATTTAATCAATTGGTGGAGAAGTAGGGTCTACTGCAAATAGACAATGGCTATTGTGTTCCTTAAGAAGACAGGCATTGCTGGATGGCATGGTTATTTCCTGGAACTTCAATCTAGCTTATGTTTTTCCATGAATACCCTTGATCTTCTTTGGAAAATCAGGAAAGAAAGCAGCAGTGATTATGGTCTCTCCATTGTGGCCCAAAGATCTTGCTTCTCAGATCTGATAGATCTGTTCAAAGGGCAGTTCTGGAGGCTGAACCTTATGGTGTCACACTTGATATGGAGTGCTTGCTAGAACAAGGTCTTCATAATGATGTAGTGCAAACTTCATTATGACGAAATCCTCAGAATTTAAGATCTACATCATGATTTTCTTCAAGATGGCTTCTCCAACAAGCAACATCCTAAACCCCATATGTAATAAAAGGCACTAAGTTTTCCCAGGAACAGTAACCCATAGCAATCAATGAGTTTTGCTTTTAAACAGGTGACCAGGCTACCTGATTGTTTGCTATGGGTTACTGATCCTGAAAAAACTTAGTGCCTTTTATTACATAACCCCCTAAAAGTCTACATTTCTTCTTAGTCAGCAATTTTTTTACAAGAATATAGCTGCCAGCCTCTGAATAGTCTTTTCATAAAAACCTCTATTTGGGACAGAAATATCATACTAGCTGCTCTAAGTCCCTTTGAGCCTTTGTCAATGATTCCTTTTTATTTATCATGGAAAACTGACTTTTTAGTTGCCACTACCTCAGCTAGAAGAGTAAAGAAACTTCAGATTCTGGCAGCAGATACACTGTACGCAGTCTTCCTTCCCAAAAAAAAGTTATTCTAAAAGCCTTGTTGTATATTACACCAAAATAACTTTCATGGAAGAACCCGAGATCTAAGGTTATCCTACCATTTTTCTTAAATTCTCTGAATGTACCTGGATGTCTTAAATAAAGAAATGGAAATTTAAATAAACATCTCTCAAAATCAACTATTGCAACCTGGGTCAAGATGGCAATGTCCATTGAACTGAGTTAAAAAGTGCCTCCTCCAAATTTAAAGGCTCACTCTACAAGGGCAGTTTAAACTTTCTGGACAGAGCAGACCTTCACATTGTGAAAATCTGCAAAATTATGACATGGTCAAGTCTACAAACTTTTGCAAAATTCTATATGCTGAATCTACCAGCCTCTCAGAACGCAGCCTTTAGCAGCAGAATATTGCTTGTCAAGCTTAACAACCCATACCCCTTTTTTGTTGTTTAATTTAATCTCTGAGGGGCAGATTTATCCAATGTCGAGGTGAATTTTTGAATTTAAAAAAAAATTGAATTTCGAGTTATTTTTGTGTACCTCGACTAGGGAATAGTCCAAATTCACCATCTTAAACCTGCTGAATTGCTGTTTTAGCCTCTGGGGGACCTTCTGGAACCTACTTGGAGTCAATTGGTGGACTTTGAAAAATCTAAGGTTTTTTTGGTAAAAAAAAATTGTACAATTCGAATTTGGCCGAATATGGACCTATTGGATCATAAACTTTTTTCATTCAAATTTTGTTTTCAAAATTTGAAATTGAAACTTGATAAATATGCCCCTTAGTGTACAGTACGTGCTGCCTACAGGATGTAAAGAAAAACAAAAGTTTAGCCTTTCATGAACATTTTCTTTTGCTTTTGTCTGAAAGGCAGTATAGAATTCTCTCCTGAATAAAATTATTTTGGCATCATCAGTCTGTCTCCATAATGATCTTCTTGGGTGATGGTGGCTTGCAGTTATTTCTAGATTCTTATTGGACATTCATTTATTTCCTGTCCTGCTGGGTGTGGACCAAAGTGTATATGCTGCCATTCGGGCCACAGAAAAGGAAAGTATTTTTCCAGATAAATCCATTTCACAAAGTTGTCATATTACCAAAGTCCTTCTCTCTCACTTCTCTTAGACTTTGCCCTATTGTACAATATTATTGCTCATTATTGCACACTACAAGCTGAAAATCAATTGACTTGGGTGTCATGTTTCGAACTAGACATCTGCCTCTATCCTAACGACTAAAATTATAATTTCAGTGTGCGACTGCAAGTGCTAAGAAAAAAAGCTGGTTTATTCATTTTCTTAAACAGAAACTGCATTCTTTTTTAACTTGTCATCAGCCTTCTAATGTGTGCTAACCTTGCATTGTCTTTGGATGTAGCATCAAATCCATCAAATTTGAAAACAAATTTATTACATTTTTTTATGTTATTAAGAAACGGAGTACTAAGCTTCTGATAGATTACATGAGATGAATGCAGACAGCTTGATAGCTAGTTCAATAGTCAGCAGCACACTTGATTTAAAGAGTACGCAAGAGGAATAAAGAGAAGAATTTAAAGAGATTTGCATCCTAAATAGTATAGAGATGCAAAGCTTGGATGTGTGTTTTACTTTGAAATTTCATATTATACAAGTTACTTTCAGGGTGGATAAGCACAGATGAATTTGCTTTGTAAAGACTCTATGTCACAAGAGCATTTTAGAAGTGTCAAAATACAAATCATATAACTGTAAAAGCACATTCACTAGTATTAATGTTATTGTGAATTGCTAAAATTGAAATTTTACATATATTATACTTATATATTTTGCTTATATATTATAGTTTGCTTCTGAGGTAATCATAGTTTAAGATTGAAGAAAACCCAAAACAACTATGCTGAAAGAAGGACAAGAAAGATTTGAATTATGGAAAGCAAATCTCCCATAGATTACATTTTATCCAAATAATCCACATTTTTAATAATTATTATTTTTTCTCTGTAATAATTGTAAATTGCTAAAATTGAAATTGTACTTAGATCACTTTGGAGGTAATAATAGTGCAACATTGAAGAACCTATCCAAAACTCCTATGCTGAAGGAAGGCCAACAACACATGCTTTCTGAAAAATCAATATTATGGATCTAAAGTTTTTCCTATAGGAATTTGGTTTACTAAAACTCAATTTTTTCCCATTTTTTATTACAACAAAGTCAACCTAACTCCCATCCACGAATTTACCTCCTTTACCTCAAAAAATCAGCTTGGAAAAGTCTCTGCAAAATTGTGCAGCAATTTGAATCGTACAACTTTTTCCAATTTGACGTACGACTTTTTCGAGGCATTACCGGAAAACCTCGCCTTTTTCACATTATAGTATGAATACCAGAGCAGTACCCAATGTCACTAAACATCTTCCAATTGTAAAAGGGACATCTGCCATTGACTTCTACATGTTAGATTTTAGAGGGAGTATTTTTGGATTTGTATAGTTAGCAGCTTCGGGGTATAATGAATCTCAAAAAAAGCAAGTTTTTTTTTCGATCTAAAATTTTTTAGTTTTTCCTCTTTAAAAACTCGACCAGAAAAAAATTGAAGTTTAAAAAATAGGCCCCATAATGAATACATCTTATTAAATGTTTGCACGGTTAACCATCTGGGATAGGTTGAACTATCACTTTTAAAGGAAAACTATACCCCCAAAATGAATACTTAAGCAACAGATAGTTTATATCAAATTTAATGACATATTAAAGAATCTTACCAAACTGGAATATATATTTACATAAATATTGCCCTTTTACATCTCTTGCCTTGAACCACCATTTTGTGACTCTATCTGTGCTGCCTCAGAGATCACCTGACCAGAAATACTACAACTCTAACTGTAACAGGAAGAAGTGAGGAAGCAAAAGGCAGAACTCTGTCTGTTAATTGGCTCATGTGACCTTACATGTGGTTTGTATGTGTGCACAGTGAATCGTACGATCTCAGGGGGCGGCCCTTATTTTTTAAAATGGCAATTTTCTATTTATGATTACCCAATGGCACATACTACTAAAAAAGTATATTATTATGACAATGGTTCATTTACATGAAGCAGGGTTTTACACATGAGCTGTTTTACTCAGTATCTTTTAATAGAGACCTACATTGTTTGGGGGGTATAGTTTTCCTTTAACTAACTAACACTTCCTCTATATCCTAGCGGATTCCTTGAACCATTTGATTCCAACTTACCACAACTATAAAATTTAGAGAGATTATATATTTTCATCATACTTTTTGATATTTTTTCCAATAGATAAATAATAAAATTAAAGTACGGAAGACTCGAATTAGGATAAGTATTTCATATTTCTCAAATTGTAAAAAAGCATGCAACCTCTAATTTTAGTAGTTTTCATTTAAAGTTTTCATCTTTGCTACCTGATACATGTGTTGGTTTAACCTATTTAATCTAAGCATCTCTGACATGTGTAAGTTCTCCTACTTTACTAAGCAAGAGATGATATATAAAATGCACAGGTTTCTAATACCTTTCTAATAATAATAAGTTTCTAATAATTTAATGTGTACTAAAGTATCAGGTACTCTTTTTTTATTACAGAGAAAAAGCAAATAATTTCTAAATATTTGAATTATTTGATTAACATGAAGTGGATGGGAAATGGCCTGTAATTCTGAGTTTTGTGGGCATCCAGATTATGGATCCTATACCTGTACTTAATAATATGCAGGGCCACCATCAGAAATAATGGGGACCCCATACAATAAAATTGTGGTTCCTCGCATGACTTCGGCAATGTCAAGGAGGTCCCTGCTACTTCAAAAAGTGCAGCACAGCTGGGTCTCCCTTTAGGCCCAGGCCCTGTACGACGGTACCCCCTGATGGCAGCCCTGATAATATGTATGGTTTAGGATAAGTAGTATTAATGATTAGGGATGTAGCGAACTGTTCGCCGGCGAACTAGTTTGCGCGAACTTCGACTGTTCGCGTCCGCCGCAAGTTCGCGAACGTCGCGCGACGTTCGCCAATAGGCGTTCGCGTCAAAATCGTTCGACCATTCGACCAATCGATCGCTAAAATCGAACGATTTTCGTTCGATTCGAACGAAAATCGTTCGATCGAACGATTAAAATCCTTCGATCGTTTGAATCGAACGATTTTCGGATGTTCGAAGTTCGCGAACAGTTCGCAATTTTTGCCGGTGTTCGCGAACGGCGTTCGCCAACACATACTCGGCGGTTCGCTACATCCCTATTAATGATAGATCAAACAAACAAAAACATATAATCCTAAGCAATACTAACATATTTAGAGAGATGAATAGAAGTCGGAGCTTTACTCTCATATTTTACTGGATTTGTTCGTGCCTATAAAGCAGTGGTTATTTTTTTGGCTGTTGCCAAAATTTGAATTAAGGTTGCAGGTGTAGGGAGACATTATGGTAAAGACTATGAAATACAAGAAGTGATAATTAAATGCCATGGAACACCACATATATATTTCTATAGGGGAACGGTAAGAGATTTTTAAATATCCTCTTTTTGGTCATCTCTAGTATAAGGCAATATATAACTGAAGCAATATTACTTACCATCCAGCATATGCATACATTCCAGAATAGAATGCCAAGGGCAACCCCATAACACTGACGTCTTTTCCAATAAAAGCATCTTTGAAGTTCTGTGTCTCTCCTGCAACGCAAATTTCAGACATGGTTTGTTTTGATATGATTTAATACATCTTGTCATTTGGTCTTGTTTACACAGAAACACTTATTCTATAAAATATGGCATGAGTCAAGATTTAAGATGTAGCTGTCAAAGACCATGAAAAGAAGTGTTGATCTTCCTTCTGATAAACGCCAAAGAAACCCTTACATAGAGAATACATAACGAAAAGGAAGTCATAAAGCGTTAACATTTTCAAGGAAAAAGAAACATCTATCTTAAGTAACACCTGCAGTAAATGTACTTGCCAATCAATCAATAAATCACTTTAACAAACCAGTTGGTTTTGTGTTCCTCTCTTATCTAAAATAGATCAGAGCAGCAAGATACCCGATAACACTGATTAGATACCGTATCTGTATGTAACGTTTGTAATTGGTAATCAGATATGGTATGGTAAAGGTTTTTTTTATTTCTAAACCTGGACAAATACATACTGGAGCTCATTTGCTACATAGGTGCTTAATTGCACTGATGAAGTTTACCATAGCAACTAATTCGTTTTGATCAGTCAACTATATTTTAGAAAATTAAAGCAAAGGTCTGGATGGCTATAATAAGCGATTCACGAATGTATTCGCCAGGCACAAATTTGCGGTGGATTTTTAATGTTTTGTTTGACGCCAGCGACAAAGTTTTGACTCGGGCGACAATTTAACGGACACCCGTCGGAATTGTTGCCGGCGTCAATTTTGACGCCAGCGTCTTGAAAATTTATCGCCTGTTTCACGAATTTCATGGGAAATCCGTGAATTTCATAACGAATTGAAACAGGACAAGTTCGCCCATCACTAGTTATAATGGGTAACTAAAGTAATGTACTTTGGAACCTATGTTCAGCCCTATTTCCCCCTTTTCATGTGTACACATTTTCAAGATATCTTTGTCATCTTTTTTACAATTCCCAGTTGATTTATTATTGCCCCATTTGCCTGTTAAATAATGGTATAAAGCTTGATTGCTGCTAGAAGGCATCACCTTCTACACCTTGCACATTAACGGAAGGCCCCCAAACCATAGTGTATGTTTTTGGGTAACAATTGCTATTGTGGGCTGACACACACCACTTTCCGTTGTTCCGATGTCAATGGCAATGGCAGTTGGTGGGCAGTTTGATTGCATTATCATAACCAGGATAACTATAGAGGAAGCAGACCCTGCGGCTGCAGGGGGGCCCAGGAGGTATAGGGGCCCCATGAGGCCCTAATTCATATACAATTTCAATAAATATTGGAGAAACAAGTCAACCTCTAAACATTTTGGGGGCCTGAAAAATAATTTGCTGTGGGGCCCAGTAATATCTAGTTACGCCACTGATCATAACCTTATCACAACCAATCAAATTTTTGTTTCTCTAGTTGGTGCATTAAAACTTTTAGCACTGTATACATGTGAAGCTATGCTCTTCTTTATATGAAATTGAGACCATTGTTTTTCTTTTTAAATGAATCTACATGCTGTGAAGTATAATGATTCATTTCTGTTTACCTAGAGAAGCTGGAAACAAAAGTACTACAAACAAAGTCTTTGATCACTGATTGTGAAATACGATGGCCTCCTGATCCACATCCACAGGCATTAACAATTCACTCCAAAATCGGATATAATTTATCTTTATATTATTTTATACGTGTGCATTGTAACAAGGTAAAAAGTTAAATTGAAACAAAAAGGATGGTGACTCACACATAAGCATATGATGGAAGATAATAATTGAAGTTAATGCATATAACTGAAACAAAATGTTAGTTCATACCTTTAATTAGCTGTAGAACTCCAGGGACTATAATTATCAGAATTGCTATAAGCTTGCAAAAGGTCAAGAAAATCTGTATCCGAGCGCTCCAGCTGACACTCATACTGTTCAAGACCATTACTATAGCTAAAATGAAGAAAAGATGATTAGTTTTTGGTTTTTTTACAATACAATGATTTTACAGGCAGTGTGTTTTAACATGTATAACAAAACAACTATATTGTACAGCAACACATATTAAACCAAATGCAAACTTTTTGCAAAAGAGAATGATCGCAGCACAATGTTATAACATATTCCAGAGCATTCCGGGAGTTCATGCTCGCACATCAAGATGACAGATGACTGTTATGTCATTAGGGTATTAGACCAATTAGCATCCTTCTGTCAATAGTTTAGTTACAACTTTCTCTTTTCTGAGACACACAATAGTATTATACAATGCAGTGATTACAGGCTGGACTGATTGCAGGCTATCTATCTATCTATCTATCTATCTATCTATCTGTCTGTCTGTCTGTCTGTCTGTCTGTCTGTCTGTCTATCAATCAATCAATTATCTATCTATCTATCTATCTATCTATCAATCAATTATCTATCTATCTATCTATCTATCTATCTATCTATCCATCATCTATCTATCTATCTATCTATCTATCTATCTATCTATCTATCCATCATCTATCTATCTATCTATCTATCTATCTATCTATCTATCATCTCTCTCTCTCTCTCTCTCTCTCTCTATCATCTAGCTATCATAATCTATCTATCTATTTATCATCATATCGCGCGCTCTCTCTCTCTCTCTCTCTCTCTCTCTCTCTCTCTCTCTCTCTCTCTCTCTCTCTCTCTCTCTCTCTCTCTCTATTTATCTATCCAGTGTCGGACTGGCCAACAGGGATACCAGGAAAACTCCTGGTGGACCCTCATGCTGCTAAACATTTGGCATATTTCATGGTCATTCTGTATTTCTATGAGAACATAGAGGCTTAATAGATGGAATAATAGATTATAGTATGTCAAGAAAAGAGACTAGGAAAACAAAGGTTGAGTGAGAAGAGAAATAATAATATAGTACTGAGAGTGGGCCCCTGGTCTAAGGTTTTCTGATGGGCCCCCGGTGTCCCAGTCCAATCTATCTATCTATCTATATATCTATTATCTATCTATCTATGTATCTATCTATCTATCTATCTATCTGTCTATCCATTATCTATCTATCTATCTATCTATCTATCTATCTCTCTCTCTCTCTCTCTCTCTCTCTCTCTCTCTCTCTCTCTCTCTCTCTCTCTCTCTCTCTCTGGTTGCTGGGTATACTTATGATTTTTTGGATAACTTTATTGCTAGGTTCAGGAAACATTTATTTATACTAGTCAGTGGATATACTCAGGATGCTTGTTTTAATCCACTTCACTTTTGGGGGTTCTAAATGTTTAATTCAACGGATTAAAAATTGTTGTTTTTCTTGCTTGAAAACCACTGAATGGACAGGGCTATGATGATGATGACATCATACACTGAACTTTGGTGACATTTTTTAAAATTTCTGTTGTTGATATGTGTATTTATATTCAATGTGTTATTTTCCTGTAGAAGACTCTAATGTTAGCCGAAACATTGAACAATAAATGATTCTTTTATTTTTTATTAAGACCTGAGAGTGCTGAACTATATACTGTATATACACCACAGTCATACCAGATGGCAGAAAGTTCTTTAATTACCAACAATTATTAACAATATGAAGATTAATATGAAGAACTATGAGGTAGCACTGTGACCTTTTTAGAACTGTGATGCTGGGTACATTTACTACTAGGGAACTATGTACATGGAGTATGCATGTTATTCCTATGGATATGTGAGGTTTTATTTAGGTGTTCTTGTTTTCTCTTTTAAGCAAAAGTGCCCCTTAGTGCCTATGTGCCTCCCCTCTCATGCCCCACATGAATACAGAGCTGTCATCAACCTGTACTCATGGGACCTTCCCCAGATCAGAAGCAGAAGCCAGAAATCTGCATAACATCATTTAGGCTGGATGCAAAATGCAAAAGATAAATAAATTAATTATGGAGTGAGTCTGTTTTTTCGTACTTTGCACAATGCGAGTCCTGCAGTCTGTCTTCAGATTGCATGTTAGTGTGTGCATAGTAGATTCTAAGCTGCACTGGAGCAGCTACTAAATGGTAAAAACAGTACTAAAGAAAGGACGATGCTGACCATTATGCAGGTGCACATAGATTTCCACACAATTCTGAAGCATCCATAATTACATGCCAATTTAGGAATCAAGTGATACATCTTAGGCTGATAGCAAAATCATTGTGCCTAAAGTAACGATACAGATGTTTTATTTCTGATATAACCAACAATTCTTCATTTTAACAAGCATAAACATCAGATTTAGTTATACAGTAAATGGGGCGCTTTCTTCTCTGTGTAGCTTGAATATGCTGGTGACCTTTTGAATCTCTTTTTGCCTTTTGCCATTAGAAGGTCTGTTGTAGTTAATGTGGGTTCAATTTCTTATTCCCCTTCTTTTTTCTTTTCTGTTTATATATTTTGCTATTTTGCTGCCAACTCAACACTTTAAGATCAAACTCAAGGGATGTTATAAGGTCAAGGAGCTGCAGATATTTTTTTTCTATCCATTCTGATATGAGATTTAATAACTATAGTTCAAAGACATGTTATTAATAATAAAAAAAAAAAGCAATGCCTTCACATTCTGTTTCAGATTTCAGCAAATCTGTGATTTTGGAAGTTTGAAGTGTCAGGCAAGCAAAATTTATACCATATCGAGCATTTATAAAGACAGGTATGGTCCCTCTTCATTCCTGACTGCTTTTACCGATCCTTATGTTGGTACTTACAAAGAGTCAGAATAATTGCATGTTCTTTTAAACTGCTGCCATGACAATACCCTGAAGGAGTATTAAGGGGTTACAAAAGAAAACAGAACATCAGTGCTTTCCCTGTACGTCTCCGTATGAGGAATTTAAAGCTTGAATTGTGTCATAGATTCATTATGTGATGAGGGACATATTGATGAAATATTTTTATGAAAGAGGAAGTCATGACGCTGCTATCATAGCACCATGTCTCAGAGTCATGTCCTCTCAGTTGCCACAAGGAAGCACTGCTTGGCATCTCCACCCTCCCTGGCATTTCACTTCTCGTTAATTACCACTAGCAGCCTAGGATTATTGCTATCAAATGTGGTCACCCTCCGTCATGAATTTACAAGCAGTAAAGCTATGCCAGAGGAGCCGCTTTCTCACGCTCCTGTGATCTCAGTGACCTTGATGTTTCACAACATCTGCTTCATTCCAATTTTCTCTTTTTTTTTTTTAAGGAGAAGTATGAATAAATTAATTAACCTCTAAAACTCAATCTGGCACTTCAGCCACCGTTTAATTACTAATGCCCCTGTGTTCGTAAAAGGCTTTTTCTTGTAACAGGTGGTCAGTCCGCTAATTTAGATATTTTATTATTTAGAATTGGAAAAAGGAAAATATGTATTGAAAAAGAATTAATTAAGAAAAAAAAAAATCTTGCTGCGTTTATGCATATGATTCTTAAGGGAAATACAATCTAGTTTTCCAATTAATTAATTGTCACTCTCAAATAACATGGAGATAAAATATTCACATCTCTTAATAATATTTATTTAATATGCAGCTCTGTATTCAGGCATAATGCTCTCTGACCCTTTGTTTTAACATGATGACATAATTAGCATTAATGCCATTGCTTGCATGACAACTATCTTGCAAATCCACTAGGGTTATTAATGCAAAGACTCTAGACCTGCAGTTCTTGTGGAGGCAATATTAAACCTAACTAGAGACCACACCATGGTTTGTCATATGAAAGACATAGCTAATTAAGAAGTCATCTGACATAAAAAAAATATCCTGTAATCATTTATAGGAATATGCAGAAGGAGGACTGAGTGCAGTGTGTAATACAATCGAGTTAATTTACTAATATTAGTAGAGATTCCAATAAAGAACGTGCATTTCTCAGAAGTATTACTTCAGTATTTATTTTTTATACACTTCGAGGATTGAAACAGTGGAATGGAATTAAAATGCAGCCATCATTCAAAGAAGTATAGAAAGTGCTGAAATTGGGGAAAGATGCTTTTATAGATGTTACTGGTTGAAATAAGTTTTGAGTGCTGAGTTTGATGACAAATATGTATATGTACACCTGGTATTTACTGTGCTTTTCTGGTTTTCATAGTCAACATATCAGCATAAGCAAACCATACACCTGGCATCTACTGTAAGTTTTTTTTTTTTAATCTGAATGCAAATATATGTTCTGATTTGAAGTCTAATGTTTTAAAAGAAAACATATTCTAGGTGTCTTAGTAAGTATTGTCTTAAGTAATAGGCAAATCTGTCTTGCTCAGACCTGCTTCCATCTGTTTATGGCTCCCATTAAAGCTCTTAAATGCCACTCAGAGGCTAGAGGCAGTAACTACTACTTATACAAACCTGAATATTTAAAGGCAGAATATGCTCTATCTGGCAGTCACATCAAACTACAGAATATAACCTGATTGAGAATCTGTGTAGACTTATTGGATGAATGCTGTATGTAAGTGAATGACTACACTAAGTTGGGGTTTTATATATGATGTTTATTCACAAAAGAATGATAGCATAAATTACAGCTATCAGAAAATTAAAGGGCTACTGCTATACTTTCAATTCTGTATAATGTATTACTATTATGTTTACCTTCCTTATGCCTATTGTCTGCTGGTAGTAGGACACAAGTTTATTTATCCCCTCCCCACAGTCTTACTATAATATAATATACCTTCATTTTTGTTTAATGAATTAAGACTGTATGTTTATTTTCCTTAATGCCTATTGTCTGCTGGTAGTCCCAAAGTCTTACTAAAAACACAGATAATTGAATGAAGAGCACAGGGTTTAGACAAGTTGTAGAGTTAAAGGGAAATTTTCTAAATAATCCATTTATTTTTATAATATCATGCTCAGCAATCTGTCTCTCTCGTTGCTGGCTGAGAGGAGATACTAAAGAGTAACTTGATTTTTTTCTCAGCCAGTGCAGTGTTTTTAATTGATACATTTTATTCATTATATTTACAATGTTTCTTATTTCTGTAGGGGGCTTGTACATAGTGCAGTCTCTATAGAGCAAATTGGTAATTAATGCCTCCATAGTTCATAGAGGAGATAATCTCCTCTTCCTCTGTGAAATTATGACCCTTAGAGCTCCCTAGTGTAGCCACAATATGGCATTGTGTAAGGATATTTAGTTGGAAGCCATGTGGTTCTAAGGGCTTTTGTGTCAGAGACTCTCTGATAAAGGGAAGGTTGTCAAGAGTGGAACTCCAGATAAGATCTAGTAACTGGTCAGCTATTTCCTGTTATAGGTCTCTATAGTTGAGACAGTTTGTGCAGGTCTATTTATCCAAGCAGTTTTGGTCTCCATCAGGGCTGCCATCAGAAATCACGGGGCCCCGCACAACAAAATTTTCTGGGCCCCCCTCGCCACCCTTCCCTTAGTATGAAGGCCACACAAGACACAGGCATTACACAGGCATTAAAACATTAAGTGCCCCCCTACGAGTTAAAAAAATAACTTTGGTGCCCAGGCCCCTCCTACAAGTTTTGGTGTCAGGTGGTGGTTAAAGAAAAAAATCATTTGTGGCCAGGCCCCCACACATTTTAAAAATAAACAATGAGCCAGGGCCCCCACACAAATTAAAAAAAAAAAAATAGCCAGGGCCACCACACTTTTTTTTAAAAAAACAACAATTAGCCAGGGCCCCCACACATCTTCAAAAAAAAAAACTAGCAAAGGGCCCCCACACATTTAAAAAAAAACAATTAGCAAGGGCCCCCACACATTTTAAAAATAAACAATGAGCCAGGGCCCCCACACATTTAAAAAAAAAAAATAGCCAGGGCCACCACACTTTTTTTTAAAAAACAACAATTAGCCAGGGCCCCCACACATCTTTAAAAAAAAAAAACTAGCAAAGGGCCCCCACACATTAAAAAAAAAAAAATTAGCAAGGGCCCCCACACATTTTAAAAATAAACAATGAGCCAGGGCCCCCACACATTTAACAAAAAAAAAAAATAGCCAGGGCCACCACATTTTTTTTAAAAAAACAAGAATTAGCCAGGGCCCCCACACATCTTTAAAAAAAAAAAACTAGCAAAGGGCCCCCACACATTTAAAAAAAACAATTAGCCAGGCCCCCACACATTTAAAAAACAAACAATTAGCAAGGCCCCCACACATTTCAAAAAAACAATTGGTCAGGGCCCCCACACATTTTAAAAAAAAAAAATAGCAAAGGCCCCCCACACATTTAAAAAAAACTATTATCCAGGGCCCCCATACATTTAAAATAAACAAATAAACAATTGGTCAGGGCCCCCACAAGTTAAAAGAAAAAAAAAACTGCACGTACCTTAGCCAGGGAGTTCAGATGCCGGTATCTTCAGTTTCTTGTGCTCTGATTCGCCAGTGAAATGTAAGTCCCGGTAAACCCGCATGGTGATTGGTTAAAGTAGAGGGGAGGTTCAAACTTCTCCCAACCAATCCGCATGTGGCTTTACCGGGACTTACATTTCATGGCGAATCAGAACACAAGAAGCCAGTCATCGGAGCTCTGATGCAGGGGCCCGGCTGTGCAAGTAAATGCAAGTAAGTGCAAGTTAATGCAGCACGGCCGGGCCCCCCTTAACTCCCCAAACCACCAGGGCCCGGGACAACAGTCCCCCCTGTACCCCCCTGATGGCGTCCCTGGTCTCCATATATCAGCAAAACAAAGGGATTTGCTTAAAGTTGAGCTCACCCTAATCCATAGTGTGTTGGCGTGTCTCCTCTCCTGGCAACAGCAATCATGAAATTACACTGGAGTCCACAGCTCCGATCTCGTCTTTTGCGCTCACAGGATGAAATCAACAGAGACCTTCATCCACCTTAATCTGTGACTTTATTTATGCACACATCGTGATATTGTGGCAAACATTGTGCAGACATCTTACATTTTGGCTCCAACAAGGAGTATTAAAGGGACTCGGCTGCCAGTGGCATTGTTGCCAAGAAAGGGAACCAGTGTACAGGCCTTAGGGCCTAGATAGTTCAACCTTGGTTCCACTCTAAGAGGAATTACAAGAAAACTCCTATCTAAGTGTTCTATAAAGGTGAATGCTCTGCTCACAATGCTATTTGTATATAATGATTTGTCAAATATTTGCAACCTAAGTTATATCAGTGATCTCCTTTGTGGATTGTTCTCCATTAAAAAGTTATAAGAACCACTTGGAAAATCTCCTGTACTAAAAGAGTTATCATTTTTATAGTATAGAGGGTCATTGTTCCCCTTTACAAAATACTGTTAAAACCCCCATTTAGAATATACAGTTCAGCTTTGGTCTATGTTACTTATATGATTGAGATTATTGAAGAAAAAAAAAACAACTAAGCTAAATAAGGGTTTGATAAATCTCATTTAGGAAGAAGGCTGTATAATTCAAGCGGCAAACGCATCCACCTAAGGTCACAAGACATATAAGTTTTGAGTTTGCAGCATAAAATACATCTATAGCAGCAGACAGGTTGTGAAATTGGCAGTCCTGGTTTCACAAGAAATTTGTTGTTAGCTTTATCAGATGACAGTGCTGTAATACTTAACAAATTCAAATCCTTAATAATGCAGTCTTCTATAAATGGTAACAAAATTTGATCTCTCAACTCACACATCTTTATATATTGGGAAGCCATTTATTTGATTGGTTGCATTTTCTTTACCTGGTAAAAGCAAGAATAAAAAATGTGTATGTTGTATTCAATTTTGCCACTTACTGATGCCCAAAGCTGTCACTAACTTGATAGCAAGATCTGGTATTTCACATTGTATAAAGAAAGGCTCCAGGATATACCGTCCAAATGCCAGTGATATCACCGCTGTAGCAGCTGGGCTGAAAAGAAAGCGGAAAAAAGACAATCATTCCAATGAAATTAGAATAAAAGTTCTGTTCACTGAAAGTCAAAGATAAGTTTATTAATGCATTTTATTCTGCAATAGCAAAAAGGCTAATAGGGACCTGGGTTTAGTACATATTTGTCATTATGCAGATTATACAAAATGTTTTTTCTTTTTGCTGTTTATGCATATTTATACCAATTTAATTATTAAAACGGAACCAATTTGTACTGGAATGGGACTTTTAAACACCAGCTGTTCGCTACAATAGGATGGTGGTAGTTGTAGATTCAGTTTCATAGTCATAAGTTCTTGATTAGTGCCATAGATATAAAGAATGTTGCACTCGACAGAATGTAAATCTGAAACTGTCCATGTAGGGGAAATGAAATGATGTTGAAACTAATTCTTTGGTGTAAAATTTGCCTTTTGGCTTCAGTAACAGAAGGAAACTGTCAGTAATCTCACATCCCTCAGGAGACAGGGTGAGAAAGGCGAATATATGAATTACTGATGTGTATTAGGGCAATTAGCGAGGACAAGATCAGTCATGCAGTGAGCTCTGTAGACACTCTGCATTTATCCTCTTCTCAGTCTTCTGAGGCTTTGCTTATGCTGCCACACCAGTGTAAAAATAACAGGTTTAGATCTGAGCGAGGTTTGCCTTTGAGGCATCTAAATTGACTTGGCATTGCTAGTTTAAATAAACATTTCAGTGACCCTTAAATTATGTATTGGTATAGAAACTTTATGATGTGTAAAAATCACGTCTCATATCCATCAATGGTAAACCTTTCTATTGTAAACCATTCTTGAAATGATTTTTCTTTAACGGACCACTAACCTCCATGGAGTATTATGTGGCAGTGTATTACTGTAATTATATATGGCTGCTAGTCGCTTTCTCTTGCCCAGAAAACCTATGTTATGAAATCTTAAAGGGGACCAGTCACCCTAAGAAATAAATCCAAATTCAATTTTATGCTGTTAGTCAAGCAAAATAAATGTCACTTAGACTATATAAATAATTTAAAATATTGTTTCCTTCAGTCTTGGAATTCAAAATAACAGCAAGTAGGCAGCAGCCATTTTGTGGACACTGTTATTGAGGCATGCTTTGCATCATGCCAAAATCTAGTTTATGCACCAGACTTGGGCAACCGATGGCCATGGCCATATACATGCTACACAGATGGTAAGGAGGGCGAATTTGGGGAGAGTAGTAATATCTAGGAAGTGCAGAATGGAAAGAGAAAGTATTTGCCTACCACGCCTCTAAGGAATAGAGGAGGGGCGGTTAATATACTGTATGATTGACAGCTACGTTTTTTAAACAACTTTATAACAGGAATGGGTGATTTATTTTAAAAAATAATTTGGGTCTTATTTAATTTAAAAATTTAGATTTTGTTTCTGGGTGACAGGTTCCTTTTAACCCATACACATGTGCTGTACCTTCCAAAATGGTGGAGGGACTGGGGTACAAAAATGACTTTATGGGCCTGCTGTTTATATGAAATAAGTTCATCCAACCTATGGCCTGCAGCTGTTGTGAGTATAATAGATGTGGCTAGTGTACAACTGTAGAGCAGGGCAAGATTGCAACAGTGACACTTTGCCTTGCCTCCAGTTTAAAAGCATAATTTAGCAGGTAGCTACAGGTAGAGCAGCACTGAATAAAGTGTTAAAGTTTCTATTTTGCCATTCTGTATTTTTGCACATTTTTATCCACCTTCATGCCTTTGAAATCAACATATCGGGTTATTTGCAGTCATCCACATTGATGAATGAAACTACAGGTGTCAACAGGACTGCATTCAGTGTTGACAAAGAGAATTCTAGCCCTGTACCCCTGGTAAAATAAATTATTAGACTGTGTAATAACTAATAACGTTAATATTTACATCAGGAATAGTTGTGAGTCTCTTGCTAGTATTCAACAACAGCTCATCCAACCAAAGACGTTTAGGCTAAGTTTGTGATGGTAGTGTACAACAATCTTGAGGTTTACATGTTGGGCCAATCAAACACTAGTGAGAACATTAAAAAGAAGTCTGTGGGCAAAAGATTATCGACTCTTGCCTGAAATGGCTGGTGAAGCACTCCTGTTACATTGGGAAGCAGGAGGAGATAAGTAGAAGCTTTATGGCACAGAAGGGCATACATTATAATAAAACATTTCCTTGGTTGAACCCCTTGTTGCGTTTGGGGGGGTATATAATGTCTATGACTAAAGAGTCACACATCATTCATACAAGTATCAATGTTATAAGTTATATGAATAAATAAAAAACAAAATAATGGGACTCATAGATAACAAATTGGCACTGTTGGTTCTGACCCAAGATTTGAAAGAATTGCAACTGCCTTGCCTTGTTGTGTAACTCCCATGGTCATTAATGTGCTACTTGACTGCAGGCACTAGATGCCTAATGAGTATACAGTGGCACAATCCTGGACCCAATGTAAGTTTATTTATCCATTAATCATATTTTCATTCCAAGGATTCCATTTTAAGATGGATTATTATTTTGGCATGAACTAGTAGAACAATCTGCAAGTTTCTTATTAAAACTTGGCTGACATTAGCACAAGAAAAATTATCAAGTGCGGGTAGTTTGTTAGTCTTCTGTGATTTGCAGAGCAGTGAGTTTGTTTACTCGGAACTGCCAGGTCTTCCTGTAATTAAACAGCCATTTAGAAAGTTTGCTGCATGTTTGTAAGTCACTTTATTAGGGCGGTGATGCAAATTAAGCTATTTCTTACAACTTGGAAGAAGAGTGTAATTAGAATGTGATAAAATAATTACAAATAAAACTGTTGAAATTCTTGCAAAATACATTATGGTCAAATATTTAAAAAGAGGGAAACTGCAACCTGTCTGTTATAAAGGATCTAGATGTACACAAGGCAGTAAATAAAGCCCAACATAGGCTAAAAAAACACAACTATTTGTCTGATTTGGTCATCCAGGCAGCCAGTGAGGATAAGATCAAGATAGGGGTAATCTTTTCAGACCTGTATATGGACCTTATTTCACTGATCAGATTTGATTCTGCAACTGTCAGTGAGCAAACTGATTATCAACTAGATCTTCCAGGTCCACATTAGATAAGGTAAGGGCGAGTGTCATCCCAAAAGTTGTGATTCTCATATGAGTTTTAGAGGAAGTTGAAATAATCATCTTATATTGAATATCAAGCGACAATTGTGCATCTTGTCGCACTACAGAGGGATTTTTTTTGTTAAACACGTGGCCTTATATTTAAAAGGATTTTGCAATTACAGTTATGGGACCTATCATCCAGAATGCTCGGGACCTGGGGTTTTCCGGATAAGGGGTAATTTGACCTTAAGTCTGCAAAATCATTAAATAAAACCAATAGGTTTGTTTTGCCTCCAATATGGATTAAGTAAATCTTAGTTTGGATCAAGTATAAGGTACTGCTTTAATACTAAAGATAAAATGGAAATCATTTATAAAAATGTCAATTATTTGATTAAAATTTAGTCTATGGGAGATGGCCTTCTTGTAATTCAGAGCTTTCTGGATAACATATCCCACACCTGAACACATTTCCATTACGTTTGCTTAGACAAAATGTTAAATCAAACTCCTAGTTACTCACCGTATAACCAAGAGCTCTACCCATACTCTTATGAATGCAGGTAATGGGCCAAAAGCTTCCAAAATATATGTATAATGGCCCCCAGATTTTTTGATACAAGTTCCAAGCTCTGCATAGCAGAGAGCACCTGTTAACAGAGAAAGAAAATATATTTTGTATGTGCTAGACAATCAATAAAAAGCAAACCTACCTGTGGCTCATATTACACAGAGAGATCAAAGTGATGCTGTTCTTAAACACTCTACTATGAACAAGAAATGCTCTACCTTTAACTATAGGTGGCAAGATGGCAGATTAACATTCAGGAGGTAATCTATGATGTTCCTGTAGACTAGATTTTGACTGCTTGCTCAAGCAACTAAACCTCTGATCATATAATGGAGTGTGCAGCCCAACAGTATACAAGAAGCATTGATCTCTCAGTAGGTTTCAGGCAAAATGTGTGTTTCATAGAGAAGATACAGCCATTCAGCAGACAGGGTATCATTACTAGCAGCTTATGCTCTATTAAGTGACCATTAAGAGAGTTGTAAGAACCACAACTCCACATAACATGTCTATCTGAGAAACTACAGGGCAATTATTATGATGCCAATAAACAGGAGATTAAGGTTACACTTTGGCAGGAGTAAGAGCACAAGCTAATTATTATTTATATTGCCAAAGCGGAAGGAGCTGCCTCATAATATTGACGATATCCACTGGGTATCTATACCATTTGTAATCACATTTTCTTTTTACATTTTGTAGTAAGGATATGTGCTCAGAAGCTGGAAGACTAGATGTTAGCTATGACATTCAGCCACACATTAGTATAAGAAGGAGCCTTTTACATTTAATGATTATGTTCAGTAATTTGCTATGCAGCATTTAAAGGTAAAACAGAAAATGTTTTCAGCATAGTCAGTTAGACAAAAACTTAATCTATAAAGGCTGTAGTGACTGGATGTGTAACATAAAAGCCAGAACACTACTTCCTGCTTTGCTGCTCTTTTGGTTTCCACTGATTGGTTACCAGGCAGTTACCAATCAGTAAATTGAGAGGGGGGGGACATGGGTCATAACTGTTTGCTTCTGAATCTGACCTGCATGCTAAGGATCAATTGCAAACTCACTGAACAGTTATGTCCCATGTGGCCCCTCTTAAAGTCACTGACTAACTCAGGGTTACAGAGTAGCGATGGGCTATTTTGACCCGTTTCGCCAAAAAATGTGCAAATTTCCTGCGAAATTCGCAAAACGGCAAAAAATACGAATTTTGACATTGGCGTCAATTTGTGGGCATCAAAATCAACACAGATGACCATTCAACTGCAATCGACAATTTCACGCTTATTAAAGTCACTAGGCATTCATTTAATTGTCATCGGCATCAGAATTGTCGCCAGCGTCGGAATTGTCGCCGGCGTCAAAAAAACTTTTGCATTGTCAAATTTTACATTTTCTGCATCGTCCTGAATTTCAGAATATCTGAAAGATGCGTAGAATTTAAATAACCGTAAAAGAGCATAAACATTGTTGAGTTGTGTTTCCTAACATATCTTAAAATGACTGTGCAAATGCCAATAAGGCACTACATTAAAAGTAACATTTTCCAAAGATTAGTTAAAGACCTCAGTACCTGAACATATTAATTTAGATTAAAAATAATGCTTGAATAAAGCCTTGCACTCTTTTCTTATAAGTAGTGTAGGGTTGCTGTAGGATTCCAGTTGTCTATTTCGGCACATAAAATACACATCTATCCAGAGGTACAAAGCCTTTTTATTTATGCCGCTGGTACTGTATATTTAAAGAGCAAAGTTTCACTGACTTAAGGATTTTAGGACTATTAAATATGCGTGATTAACAAAATTTAAAAGTATGTGATAACAACTATGGTGTATTTTTTTATGGTGTATTTTTGGTGGGTTAGATTTAAAAACAGTGACCTGCAGCTTACTCTGCAGAGTGTTAAACCTCTGATCTATATGAGCAGACAGCTAATGTCCTGAGTCATTGCTTTAGTGACTTTGTATTTTCAGGTAGACATGACTTGTTCAACTGTTGCTAATCTGGACGTTGGGGCTCAGATTTAATTATCAGCCTGTCTATAAAATTCTCAACTCTGAACTCACTCACTGCCCATTATAGGCCAAGCTTGTTTGTTCCTTGATGGTCATATTCCTGCTACTGCTGTTTCCTGGTCCTGTCCCATGTATTGACTCCCTGGTTTTGACTGTGGTTTGTTCCCGACTTTTGTCTTTCGATTTTATGTTTCTTATCTGGTTTCCGACCCAACCTGTCTGACTATGTCCATCTCTGTCCTTACAGCTCCTTCCCTGCAGTATAAACTTGGTTCCATTGCTTGCCCCTGTGGGAGTCACTGGATTTACATGTGGTAAGTCCTGGTGGCACCCGAGTAACTGAGGGCCAGTCCCAAAACCAAAAGTGTCTTTTATAGACAGAAAACTATGCTTAGGTTGGGATCCAGATACTCCCCTGGGGTTGGGTCAGCCATTTGTGCATGGCCGGATTTCCTTGTATCGTGCCCCTAGGCCAACTGGTCCTAGAGCCGGCCACCTTTGGGGCTCACCGCCCACCGCAAGAAAGAGCGTGCATAGGCATGCATGCGCCAGATCGCTGGGGACCTGTGGTGGCATGCCGCCTCTGAAATTTTGCCCCTATAAGCCCGGGCCTTTGTGGCCTCGCACAAATCAGGGCCTGCGTTTGTGTTTGAAGTGACAAATATCATTGTTTGTGGCCTGCTGGTTAAGTAAATATATGACATGTTTCCAATGTAGATTTTGACTCTTTCCACATATAAATCAAACGGGGGACTTTGGGAATTCACTCAGATAGCAGCTTTAGTAATAACTTCTCAAATTAAAAAAGGCAGTGACTTCCAGGGCAACATTAAATAGACATCTGTCTGTTTTATTCACAACAGAATTCTCAAGGGATACAATAATTTGTAGCAGTGCATAACTAAAAAAAGCAACAAACAAATGGTTTGTATTTAAACCAACCTGGTTCACTGTCAGACTTGTTACAGGTCTTGCAGAAAAATCCTAGCTCCCACTTAGGGCAGTTAGTCTATATATATCTGAGTTCTTATAGAGCATTCTGGGAGATATGTACCTTCCCCCTAGAGTTTTCCCAGACAATATGCCACAGGGACCCATAAACCATCAACATGTGAACCTGATGGATTGCTATTTCATGTCTCCCTATGTTCTGTCAAATCATGTCCAATACAGGTATGGGACCTGTTATCCAGAATGCTCGGGATCTGGGGGGCTTGGATAATTGATCTTCACATAATTTGGATCGTTATACCTTAAGACTACTAGGAAATCATAAATAAACAAAATAGACTGGTTTTGCTTCCAATAAGGATTAATTAAATCTTAGTTTGGAACTAGTACAAATTACTTTTATAATATTATAGAGGAAAAGGGAATCATTTTTAAAAATGGGGATTATTTGTATGAAATGGAGTCTATCAGAGATGGCCTTTCCATAATTCAGAACTTTCTGCATAATGGGTTTCCAGATAATGGATCCCATACCTGTATAACATTCATCTTATTTAATACTCACACACTGCTCTTTATGTAACAATCCCATTTACAGGTTTTAGAAAGGAGTTAGAATTATATATCCTTTAAAAATGTAAAAATCTGTTTTCTGATCAACTAAACATCACACATTGTTTGCAAGTGTAAAAATAATTTCGGATCATATCCCATTAGGAAAATGGAGGATAGCTGTTGGAGGCATTGGCAGAAACAATCATGAAAAAAAATATGTTTCCTTATGTGATGAGAATAGAAATACCAAGCAAGCTAGTTATTTATACTCTGCTGCCCCAAATTATTATCTCCTTTATACATATACTGTCACAAGTACGTTTCAAATGGTTTGATGTTGATGTAGATTTACTTATGCGTGCATTCCATTAGGGAAACCATTGCAGATATTACATTTAGTTACAAATAAGAGTCAATTATTTTGTACTAAAAGCAATAAAAGAAGAATAAATGATAGCGTTACATTATTTGCTACATTAGAATCCTTCCCTCTGAGATTAGTAATGAGATGGCAGTAATTAAAGCCCTTTATAAAAAATAAAAACAATGAGTTGCCTACAGCATTTCATCTTTATTACCAGACAAATGAAGACTGTAAAGAAGGTGTAGTATTTCAGTCATAAGCATAAATCCATTTCCAAAATGCTTTATTGTTTCTGATCTTCATAAATAAATGCAATTCATTAGAAATGTTAAATAAGGCAGCCCGTTTGCTAATTAACAACCACCATGAAGGATGGGACCAGACAGGAGACATTGAAGCACTGTGCTAAAGGACTCTAAAAGTGCCCAGCTGTGTCCTGCTAGCTATGCCTCAGAAAGACTGGTTTCTGTGAGTTTAAATAATCCCTAGGGAATGCTGTAAACTGTGTTTCCTGAGAAATTCTGAATAACTTGCCTTGACTTTCCCCTTTGCTAAACTGTACCTTGATATTATCAGGACGGAAAGTCATCATGCCCACGTAGTAAAAACTTCAAATAAAACAGATATTGGACAACAAACAGAACATTCAGTGGGCCTTATTTACTAACATTGGTGCAAAATGTTACCAGTACAGTTGCCCATAGTTACCGTTCGGATCTTCTTTTTAATGTTTTTAACTGGTAGCAGACAAAAACAAATTATTCATTTGTTACTATGGACAACTATTCTTTTGCAACATGTTGCCAATAAAAAGCACTAAGCACATCAGCTAGTGGTAATGGGGCCTAGAAAATAACCGTAATGTCTAGCCTGGTGTCTTTATTTTATAAGTTACTGCATATACTTGAGTATAAGCCAAGTTTTTCAGCACCCAAAATGTGCTGAAAAACTCTACCTCGGCTTATACTCGAGTCAGTATAAGCTGATCGACGCGAATGGCTGCGTTTCAGGAGAACAAGTGCTCCTGCGTGCGCTCTCTCAACGAAGACGTATGCAGTACAGAAAGCATTTTAGGACATCTTCAGCAGAACACACGCTCCTGCGTAAAGATGAACCACCCCTTTAACCTATCCCTCTAACCCAGCTAAAGCAAACGCTTGTGCCCACATCCTGGCGGCAGTCCGCTTTTGGATTGTTTTTCCACGGCTTCAGGTAGCACCGATGTCTCCCAGCTTGTGTGTGAGACATGGGCGGTGTCCGTGTGTTTATTGTGGATATAGAGTCTGAGCGGGGAGTGTAGTCAGTTCTGGGGATGGATGGGACAGGGGAGGGCCGAGGAATCCCTTAGCACTTCCCTGGATCGCTTCTCCACCTGGCTGCATGCTGTGTGTGTGGTGGGATTTGATCTAGAGCTGGAACAGGCCATGGAGGTGAGTGTGTGCGGAGTAGAACTTGCTGCAACTTTCCTGTCACGTCTGGTCTGGCCACACAACTATGTTCAATCTCATTCTCCCCAGCCCTCCTTCAGCTCCAGCCCCCACTCTGCTCAGTTCACTGGCTTGTATTTCACTGGCATCTGCACACAGTCGGGATCAGGAGCGTGTGTTCTGCTGAAGATGTCCTAAAATGCATTTCTCTCCCTAGGCTTATACTCGAGTCAATACGTTTTCCCAGTTTTTGTAGGTAAAATTAGGTACCTCGGCTTATACTCGCGTTGGCTGATACTCAAGTATATACTGTAAATGTAAAAAAAAAAAGCACAGTAAAAAAAAGTTTAATTTAAAAAAAAAACACAGTAAACGATTATATGTGTAGAGAATTATTAATTGGTGCCTTTTGAAAACCCTGTGTTACTCCATTGCAATGTCTCTTCAAATGTGATAATATTAAAAGTGTGTGGTTAAGCCCTTTGGTGGTCATGGGTTATCTGCAAAGTAATGTAACTGTTATGGGTGTTAGTACAGTGTTTGTGTTGTAATGTAAATACAACTTTGTATACAATTTGGACTGTTTACAACGGTTTATTTGCAAAAGCATTGTTGGCAATTAACACCAAAGCAAACTTAGAATGTGTTTGCTTGCCTTTTTGTGAAAAGAGGCTAACAGGAACACTCTGTCAAGCTGTAGAAGAAAAGTAAATGTTATCCTAAGTGCTCTACATTTCTAAAGTTTAGAGCAATGTTCCCTTGGGAGCCAGGAACCCAAAAATGGATTTTGATTCAGTTATATAACTTGGTTTATTTATAGTGTAATTGCAAGGTGCAAAGTACAAAAAGGGACATTCTTGCACCATGCCCCACACTTTCTAGATGAAAAGCTTAAGGTAAGGCACATGGGCATCCCCCCATGCCATCCACTACCACCCCACTAACTTTCGCATCATTTATAAATATAAGTTATGCAGTGTCAATGTGCACAGGATGCTAGGAGCCTTTTCCTATGGCAAAGGGCTGCCTTGAGTCTGCTGCAGAGATGCACAGCATAGTAAGGCCCTGTACACATACAGTAAATGAGCACTTAGGAACATGATTTTTAAACCCCTAAGTAGTCTAGTACCACCTGTTATCCAGAATGCTCACCTGGGGTTTTATGGATAAGAAGTCTTTCCATAAATTGGATCTCCATACACTAAAACTATAAAAAATCATTGAAACATTAAATAAGCCCAATAGGCTGGTTTTGCTTCCAATAAGTTAAAAGAGAAACAAACCCTTAATAAAAAAAACCCTACCCCTCTATTCTACATAGACCCCCCTCCCTCCTCTCCCCCCCAGCCTAGCTGCCCCCCCCTCCCCGGGCAAATGCCTTTAATTCTTTACTTACCCCTCCTTGCAGATTCTCACCAGCGAAGTTCACGGACGCCATCTTCTTTTCTTCTGTAATCTTCGAAATTAGATTGGCGAAGCGGCACATGCGCACTGCAGATGCACCCAAACTCACGAAAATTGCCAAAGTGCCGGTCTCATTCAGAAGATTACCGAAGCGGATTAACTCCGCTGGACAGAATCTGCATGGAGGGGTAAGTAAAGACTTAGGGGCATTTGCCCGGGGGGACAGCTAGGCTGGGGGGAGGAGGGGGTTCTATGTAGGGTAGGGAGGTAGGGTTTTTTCATTAAGGATTTGTTTCTCCTTTAAGTAGAAAGGTACTGTTTTATTATCACAGAGACAGGGAAATTATTTTAAAAAAGTTCAAATTATTTGATTAAAATTGAGTCAATGGGAGATGGCCTTCCCGTAATTCAGAACTTTCTGGATAACGGGTTTCCAGATAGCGGATGCCATAGCCGTTCTGTTTTGTTATTACAGAGAAAAAGGAAATATGTTTTAAAATGTTGATTCATTTAATTTAAAGGGAGTCTAGGGGAGACAACCTTCCTGTAATTTGGAGCATTCTGGATAACTAGTTTCTGGATAATGGATCCTATAGTTACATCTTAGGCCTTTGTTAATGACCCCCCTATTTCTTCAGTTCACCTCCAGATACTCTCTTTATTCACTGCTTCATTTCTAACAGGACATTGCATTTTGCTTGTCCTTTTTAAGATGCACACAAGCATACTTAACACAGCTAATCAGATGTTCACCCTTCCTATGGAATCTGTAACAAAATTAATGTTAGGCATCGCCCTACCAGAGTTTTAAATGGTGCCTCAGATTTTACTTTTTTTCTGTTATGCCTTTCATCAACTGCTTAATCCCTACCAGCTCCCTTTTGCAAATCTCCAACCTTCCACAAATAATCGTAGCACAAGTCATATATCATAATAACGTTAAGGTGCAGTCAACAAAGTACTTTTTCCATATTATATATGGAGAGCAGGAAGCACACTGTATTTCCAAGAAAAAACTCCTCATACAGCTATTGTATGTATCTGTACGGCCTGCCTCAGTGGCCTCAACTGCCCTTAGATTTAAAGATCTTGCCAGTCAGTTTATGTGTTATGTTTTTGGTCCAGAGACACAAGAAATATGTTAACAAAATCGACGAGGACAGCAAGCACAGTCTAAAATAATAATAAATAGGCAACATATAAAGATTTATATTTAAACTGTGTTATCACTTCAGTTATTTAGTTATATGCATTAACATACAGAACTGAGCACAACAAGGGTTTCTTAGGTGGCAGCCTGTGAGTTGCACAGGGTTCAAGGTCCTGGGGGAGCCTCATATAGATGGATTTAAAGCCTATTATTTAAGATCTAAAATACTGTAGGTCGGTTGATACCAAACAAACCTGTTTGACAAATATGGATAAATATAGATTGCACATTTTAAAGACCTACTTAAAGGTGGCATTTTAATCAGTGGGTTATTATATACACTGAATCAGGGCTGCCATCAGGGGGCACAGGGGGTAGAAGTGTACCGGGCCCGGGCCTGAAGGGGGGCCTGGCAGTGCTGAAATTTTCGAAAGAGCCGGGCCCCCCTTGACAGCGCCGAAGCCTGCCGCCTCCTTCTGAAGTCCTGAACAGCTGAAATGCAGAAGTGCCGAAAAACAGACAAAATTTAATTCCTGAAGCAGCGAAAAGACCCAAAGTCACGAAAGGAGGCGAAGTTGAAGTCCTGAAGTCACAAGTTCAATTCCTCTGAACACCAATATGTGTTTTTTTTGTTTTTTTTAATCCCCTGGACACCAATGTATTATTTTAATACTCTATAGGCCACTGCCAGCAATGTTTTTTTTTTTAAATATTTTTTGGGCCCCACTTTTTTTTTAACTTGTAAGGGGGGCCCTGGCGCCAATGTTATTTTAAAAAATATTCTATGGGCCCCAATTTTTTTTTAATTTGTAAGGGGGGCCCTGGCACCAATGTTTTTTTTAAAAAATATTCTTTGGGGCCCCAATTTTTGTTTAACTTGTAAGGGGTGCCCTGGCACTGATGTTTTTTTACAAAAATGTTCTTTGGGGCTCCAATTTTTTCTAATTTGTAAGGTGGCCCTGGCACCAATGTTTTTTTAAAAAAAATATTCTTTGGGACCCTAATTTATTTTTAACTTGTTAAGGGGGCCCTGGCTCCAATGTTTTTTTAAAAAATTGTCTTTGGGGCCCCAATTTTTTTAACCTTTATGACACAGAATCCAGAGGGGGGCAGGACAGGTGACATCAGCTGCTGAGTGATGATGTTTAGGGGCAGACATGTATCATTATGTATCATTATGGGGCAGGGATATGACATGGCGGGCGATGATTGGATGACCTCCACATCATTCAGAGCAGAGTCCTTTCTGGTAATTTAACTTAGAACATTTACGGGGGAATGTAATAAAAATCGCTAACGGAAAAACTATTCGCAATGCGAAAAGTTATGCCTTTGCGCGAACAAAATTTGCTTTGTGCGAATTTAATATAGCTTTTGCGAGCCCTGTTTAGCGACCACTTCCGACAGTGAAAGACCGTGTGCGAATTTTATAGTTTGCGCCAATGCGCAGTCAATGTAATAAAACTTCTTACTGAAAAAGTCGTTATGTTTGCTCCAAAAGATTACGACACCTTCAAGCACTTCTTATGAGTGCGCAATTAAAATTCGCAATGCGCAATTAAAAGTCGCAATGCGCAATTAAAATTCGCAATGCAATAACAGTTTAAGGAACAATATTACATTGCGAGATGTGGATTTTTAGTCTTATTGGTGCGAATTGTTTTGCTCTTTGCGACTTTTATTACATTCCCCTGTTAGACAGGTAGTTTGGAACCAGACGGTTCTTGCAAAAACTGGACTCTCTGATTCAAAATCAGACATTGAACATTACTTTATTTGGAAAAGCAAGGCTTTCCATAATATTCATGATAATATGGCCACAGGGGGAGGGATTCTCTGTTTGAAAATACATTTAATATAAACTTTGCTCATAACTGGAAAGATTCATGTAATTAAATAATATACACTATTCATAAGTAAGGTTTATATTCCTATAATTTTTCTATAGATGTTTAGTATATCATGTTAGATTGGATCATTCTGCACGAGTATCCTTATTGGAATTTTTGTGTTTACCTAAATGAATGAGAACTAACAAATGGCTCCTTAACAAATAATCAGTTCTATTTCTCTCCATCTACAATTCTTCCTGCTTGGCAAAGCCTTGTCTTACTCAACAACAAAAGACGCATAAATCTGTACTGATTTAAGTATGATAATAATATACCTTTAAGGCAAATTACACACCCAGTCGCAGGCATCAATATTATTTCCTTATACGTAATTCTTTCTTGAGAAACAAAGAACACGTGTGGCTTTCCTTTTACTTTACCAGTGCCACCATGCCCCCACTGTTTACATGTACACAAAGGTTTTGCTTAAAGCTGTACCAACATGTCACTGAGACTAGAATCACCAGGTACTAACAGAACGTAATCTTCATCATCTTCATGACGGACACAGGGAAATATGCCTATATATGGCAGACCGTCATTTTTATTTGAGAAACCAAATAAAAAAAAGTTATTTATAAAATGTAATTAGAAAGGGAAGAATAAAAATAAAAAAAGGACATTATTGCACTAAAATCATTGTTCAGGGTAATACAGCGGGACTTTAACATTTTCTTTTCATTAAATATAATCAAATATTTTTGAGCATAAATAATTTTTTTTATTTTATTAAAATGAACCAACACGCCAAACTTAAATGATTATTCTCGTGTGAAGCACACAGTCACATTGCCTAACCAGAATGGAAATAGCCAGCACACTTATGAAGCTCAGTTATTGCAGTACACGCCTCATCCTATCGACGTCACAACAAACAGCTGAAGTACAGGCAGCACTCGGGGAAAAGTTTTGTATCCACCCAACTGCCGGCACAGTGATTATAGGACTCCCGTGACTATTAAAAACGAACATCTATTGCACAGCCAATGCATGGAAAAATATTCATTTTATATCCAGTATGGTTGAAGCTATGGTCTCATGTAGGCACAGGATTGTTTGCTATCAAGATGAAGTCTATCCTTATTTTGGATCTCCATACGATTTTTAATTAAAAAATTTTTTTTTAATTAATTAAACCCAATAGGATAGTTTGCATCCAATAAGGATTAATTATCTCTCAGCCAGGATCACCTACAAGTTACTGTTTTATAACTACAGAGAAAAAAGGAAATATTTTGTAACATTTTGAATTATTTGATTAAAATATATGAAAGATCTGAGTTTTCTGGATAATGGGTATATGGAAAAAATTTAATTTTTTCCTAGAAACCCATTATCCAGAAAAAGCAGATCTCCCATCGATTTTAATCAAATACTTTAAAAGGCAAATAAAGCAGTGCATAAAGAGGACTTGGAAAAAAGAGTATTTGGTATAAAAACAGGGGGGGGGGAATGAAATTGTGGAATGGGGCTTGAAAACCAGCAATCAGCTGATCATAGGAAACAACAGCAACCCTGTTACCTAGGTCTTATCATATGGGGCCATCTTTATTTAGGAAATAAGTTCCCCGTTAAGCTGCATTTATTAATTTTAGCAGCTTCAGTTGTTAAAGGGGTTGTCCCTTTGAGAGAAATTTTAGCATAAAGTAGAGAGTAATATTCTGAGACAATTTGCAGTTGGTTTTCATTTCTTATTTCTTATTCATTTTAGTTTTTGAGTTCTTTAGCTCTTTATTCAGCAGCCCTCCAGTTAGCAATTTTAGCAATCTGGTTACTAGGGTCCAAATTACGCTAGCAACCATGCATTGATTTGAATAAGAAACTGCAATATGAATGGCAGAGCACCTGAATAGAAACAGGCGTAATAAAAAGTAGCAATAACAATAAATGTGCAGCCTTACAGAGCATTCCTTTTTTAGATGGGGTCAGTGACCCCCATTTGAAAGCTGGAAAGAGTCAGAAGAAGAAGGCAAATAATTTAAAACCTATAAAAAAAAAGAAATAACGAAGACCAATTAAAAAGTTTCTTAGAATTGGCCATTATATATATATATATATATATATATATATGTATATATATATATATATATATATATATATATATATATATATATATATATATATATATATATATAGTTAATTTAAAGGTTAACATACCCTTTAATAACAAATTCAGAAAATAACAATATAGATTAAGAGAAAGATACATTCTATACATTTACTTTTTAATGCACCAAAACTTTTTGTTTACTTTTGGCTGAACTTTTTTTTTATGTCAAATTGCCATTTGTGCTGAGTCAGCCTAATAAAAAAAAGCTAGATACCCACATTTTGGCTAAAGTCATCGACAAATAGCAAATTATACAAAAGCAAGCACCTCACTCACCAAATAATGAGAGAATGCCACAGGCCGTCCATACAACCAGCGACATTCCTACACTCCCTGTATTTTGGAGGATTCCTTTGGGAGAAATAAAAATCCCAGCTCCAATAATAGTTCCAATGATTATTGAAATTCCTCTCAACAGAGTAACTTTCTTTTTCAGCACCACTTTTTCTCTTTTCTCAGACATCTTTGTATCAGCTGAGGGCACCGTACGGAGTGAGTCCTTCCCTTTGGTTACACAGTATACATCATCAGCTGCTTGCTTATACATGATGAGCTGAACAGTAGCAGGGATCCTTTCCAACTCAGAAAAAATGATTTGCAGGTGGTTTCTGTAGTCTGACAGCCGTGAGCGGCGAGATCTGCTCTACTTTTTAACTTTCCAAAGAATAATTCCAGGAGCAGTCTTTCACTTCTCAGCAACACCTGTAGTTTGCTGGTCTACTCTTATCTACGGTGAGAGACTAGACTAACTTCCGTATGCCTCTGACCATTTCTGTTTCATTGTGCTCCTGTCATTCTGGGTTATTGCTGCCCGATGATGATGATGCAAATCCCACAGGTTTGCATCAGCCACATGAAAATCTTTGCATTACTCAGCACTTCCACAAACAGCATGTTGCACAAGGCAAAGCCTGATCTGATTATCCGAATCTGTAGGAGTGACACAAACTCCTGATGTTTTAAGCAGATCATTGTGACTTGCAAAATGCCTGAAGAACAAAGGCTATTTACTCTTAGGCAGCCAAATTTATTATAACTTGGGAAAGTTTTCTAAACAGGTATGTCATCTGTTATCCGGAAACCAATTATGCAGAAAGGTCTGAGGCTTTCTCCCATAGACTCCATTTTAATTAAATAATTAAAATGTATACAAATTACTTCCTTTTTCTCTGTAAAAATAGAACGGTACCTTGTACTAAGATGTAATTAATCCTTATTGGAGGCATAACAATGCTACTGGGTTTATTTATTAAATACTTCTTAGCAGTTTTAAGGTATGGAGATCCAAATTACAGAAATACCCCCTTCTCCCCAGGTCCCAAGCATTCTGGATAACAGGTCCCATGCCCATGTCACATAGACAACTTTACACAGGTATCATAGTGTTAAAGGAGAACTAAAGCTTAACTAAAGAAGTAAGCTAGGAATGCTATACATTATGTTTTGAGATTCTGTACCAGCCCAAGGCAACCACAATACTTTATCAGTGAAGATCTGTGTATCCAAAGATGCCCCAGTAGCTCCCGTCTTCTTTTCTGCTTATCCACTGCACATGCTCTGTTCTGCTGCCACTTACTGAGCTTAGGGACTGACTCACAATATACAGTACACATAGAATATAAATGTCACAATATAAGGCTGATTAGTAATTAATACAGATAATTACTACATGGCAGCACAGAAACAAGAGCAACTAGCATCAGAATTTATCAGCCTTGTAGCATCAGGTTATATTACAGGCCAACCTCATTTTCTGCTTGTAATAACCACTTAGTTTCTCAACAGCTGCTCAGAGCCCACTGAGCATGTGAGTGTCACAGACACTTTCCAAGATGGTGACAACTTTGATGTCCCGGATCATTGCTGCTATTGAGAAGCTGAAACTTTAAGCTGGTGCAATAAGTTCAATATACAAAATATGGCATTTTCAGCCAAATTAATGTTTAGGGTTTAGTTCTCCTTTAATAGCTGCCTAAAGCAAATACAATTCATACTCTTGTTCTCAGGGCTTCATTGAAAAGGCTAAATCACCATTACAAAGAGTGTGCTGTGCATAAGGGTGGTGGCAGACAACAAATTGCCTCTTCTTCTGGCGACTAATCTCCCCTAAACGCTTTCCCGCCGGCTTGAATGTAAATTGCCTGCGAGATGGCACCTGGAACGCTTCATTTTCGGAATTTTCGCCCAAAGTTGCCTCAAGAGGAAATTTCGGGCCACTTCGGAAAACGAAACGTTCCGAGTGCCATCCTGCCGGCAATTTACTTTCTAGTCGGTGGGAAGGCATTTCGGGGAGATTAGGAGAGGTGATTTGTCGATGGGAATCTTAGCGTGTGTCACCACCCTAAGCAGAGGCATCAAACAAAAGTATATTGTGTCTATGAACATCATGTTCACTATTGGCATGTCTGTCTTCATGTCACAATAGCACCGTAACTCATTTATTAACACTGGGCACAACTGAAGTACAACGTTTTAACATCCTTGAATTCTGAAGATGTACAGTAGTAACAATATGACTTACATGTTGTACATATTTTTTCAGCTATAGGATATACAGATACAGGATCTATTATATGGAATTCTTGGGACTTGAAGTTATCTGGTTATGGATCCAAATGGCTCCTCTCTTGTCCCTGTAGACATAAGATATACAGCCTATATAGGAAAGCCCTGGAGCTATAAACGCAGGGGCTGCATGACAAGGGATCTGAATGACCAGCAGCCTAATTACACTGGTTTATATTTAAAGATTGGCAGAATCAGATGTAGCTGTGAGTGGGTGAGAAGGAAAGAGTTAAGGCAGGGGAAAGCTGGGCTGGGGAAGGAGACAGAGAGGAATGTGATGTCAGGGGTAGGGATGGGCGAATTTGACCCGTTTTGTTTCAGCAAAAATTTGTCGCCGACGGCCATTAAAGTCTATGGGCGTCGCACGGCAAATTTTTTATGACGCGCGTCTTTTTATTTTGACGCACAATGCCATACAAGTCTATGGATATCATTTTTTCGGCGAAACAAGGCGAACTAATTCGCCCATACCTAGTCAGGGGAAGAAGCTGTTCACTTCCTTATCTTCTAAGCAGGTAGAAACATCCAACCCACCCCGCCCTTTTTTTTTTTGCATAATTTGTCAAATGCCAGGAGTTTCTCTTTATGTTCCCATATTATCTATTAATAAGCAGATGTGAATGTATTACTGTATGTATTGCTATATTGTGGTTTATACAGTATAAACATGAGAGAGTTTGCATGTTATTATTCATGTTAAATGAATGTCAAGTTCTTGATCCAGGGAATGTTTCCTATCGCCATTGGGGTCAGGAAGGGATTTTTTCCCTCTTGAGGCATAATTGGCAGTAGCTTCAGGCTGGGTTTTTTGCCTTACTCTGGATCAAAACAATGGATATATGATAAGATATTTTTGGTTTTATTTGTCACAGCAGTGGTAGGACCTTGCCAGAGTACTGCACAGGTAAATTTAGAAGAGGGAGAAAGGAGGTTCTCTCCTGTGACTGCACAGTGGGTTGATTGATACAGACGCTACTACTGCTTGTGCTTGGATTTCCTATCATTAACACACTGCAGATTCAGGGCCAACAGCAGGGCTGCTGAACCTCATTAATGGTTGGAGATGCAGCTCCTGCTCATAGCAGAGTTTGGGGCCATACTCTCTGTAAGTAGAGGCAGCTTAATACTCAGTGGTAGATATAATGACATAGTGCTGATCTCAAGTGAGGAGCAGCAGAGCATAGTAGCGACCCCTTATGGAATTCTGCCTTTGAATATTGCCTTGGGGTGAGACTGGCAAGGTCCTATTTATTGGATAAAATGTTAATAAACGCTGTGGCCATTTTCACCATTTCTGGCTCCTTGTGTTTCTTTACTGTGTGTAACTAAGGAGTTCAATGGGATGGCTGAAGGCAAAGGGTCAATTGAGGAGTCCCAGTGTCATGTTTTTGTCCTGCAATCTGAAATCAGTAATCCACTATTTTATTTGTAAACACTTACACAGTGTTACACATTATACAGGACAGCCCTTCAGAGAACTGGGCTGTATAGATAAAATTTACAAGTGGCAGCAGGGATGCTAAGCACATACCTGTGATGAGTTCTCTAAGTCCAGCCCTATACAACCAGCACTGCAGCACCTATGAACAAGCAGCTGGGGACCATAAAAACTATGACCATAGTCCAAAACATATTTTATTCATATTGATATTTATTAATTATAAAAACAGACACAGGTATCTTTAGCATTAACTCTATTCATTGTGCTCACTTTAAACTTTTACAACATTAAACATTTTAAGTCATTCGAATTTTTTCCTTTTACGCTGTAATAATAAAACAGTAGCTTGTACTTGATGGTAACTAAGCTGCATGAGGGATGGGCGAATTTCACCCGTATCGTTTTTTTTTTTTTGACGCACAACGCCATACAAGTCTATGGGCGTAATTTTTTCGGTGAAACAAGGCGAAAAAATTCGCCCATCCCTATGCAGCATGAATCCATATTGGTGGCAAATCAATCCTATTGTCATTTAAATGTTTCTTTTATCAGACTTAAGGTATGGAGATCCAAATTACAGAAAGATCCTTATCCGTAAAGATCCCAGGTCCCAGACATTGCTGATAATACATTCTATACCTACAGTATATTATGCAATAAAATGCCTATATTATGCGCTTTTTTTATTAAATAATTCACTGAACAAATTTAGAAAACTGGAAACAGAAAAGCTTTGTTGAACTGAATATGGATTTAAAAGGTTTCAAGGGCACTACAGCCCACACAGATTAATAAAACAAGTGCAAGAGGATGGTAAAGGGCAGAAGCCATACAGTATATATAGTAATTATTTGCACATATTAAGGATCAAAGAATTGTTCTTGGCAAAGAAAACATGTATGTGTGTGAGTAATATTATATAATGAAGTGTAAATACCACATTTTAGCTAAAACTAGCCTCATTCCATTAGGAAGATTATGATTCAGTCTTGGATTTTATAATTCTTCTTCACTATGTGTCAAGATGAAATAAGGGTTACTTCATATCTCTGGAAAAATTAGCTAATACGTTACATCAAAGCTATATACTATATATATATATATATATATATATATATATATATATATATATATATATATATATATATATATATATATATATATATATATAACCAAAAGGAATGGTGGCACTCCTTAGACAAAATGAATACCTGGGTGCCAGCATGGGAAATAAGCAGTGAAAAAGGATTGCGGCACTCACAGGGTTTTAGTGAAAAAACAAAAAATGTTTTATTATTAAGCCTCAACGTTTCGATCCCCCACAGGGATCTTCGTCAGGAGTTTGTTTTTGCTCCTGACGAAGATCCCTGTGTGGGATCGGAACGTTGAGGCTTAATAATAAAACATTTTTTGTTTTTTCACTAAAACCCTGTGAGTGCCGCAATCCTTTTTCACTATATATATATATATATATATATATATAGTCAAATCCAAGAGTCCTCTGCACTCAACCCATTATCAATATATTTAAGACAGCGACATTTTGTGCATACTGCTACTAAAAAATGCCTTACCCTTTAAACAAAACAGGGATTGTTTGTCCATATATTGCAATATATTTAAGCTGGCCAACTACGTCAAAGTCATCCCATATCTGGCCAGTCCTATGCTCAATTTTATCTGATTCATTAAGAATTCCCTTGTTTGTTATAGTATATATATATATATATATATATATATATATATATATATATATATATATATATATATATATACAATTTTTTCTTTATTGTCACCACATTATGAAGCCTGTATTTGCTGACATTGGAGTGCATGGGATTATCCGGATGTAAAAAATGAAGTGATCATATAACTTAAATACCTGCACATACACACTTCATAAAAACTCACAGGTACTGTGCCCCTAGTGTGGTATTATCTGTAGCTACAGTATTTCTGGTTAGGAGTTAGCCACCAAAATTACTGTAAAAAAGAGCATGCAGTTGCTGAGTAGGTGGGGAGAGCATTTTGGAAAGTTGAAAACTAAAAGGAAGGCTATTTATTTCCCATCTGTCCCCAAAACAACAACTACTGCATAGTTAGGTTTTGTTATTGGGGTTGGATGTAGTGAGAAAGCTCCCACTTGTCAACAGCCTTTACAAATAATCACCATTACTGCAATAAAGGTACAATTTTATGAACAATAAGGGGCAGATTTATCAAGGGTCAAATTTCAAAGTAATGAGAGTTTTTTTGAAAAAAAAAAGATCAACCAACATTTATTTGAAAAACAATGTTTTTTTCTGCGGTTGAATAGGCTGTATTCGAATCGTTCGAATTGAAGTAACATTGTATCAAATTTGATTCAAAGTATTTTCAATAAAAAACTTTGATTTCTCAAGATCCACCAATAGGGATGTAGCGAACTGTTCGCCGGCGAACTTGTTCGCGCGAACTTCGACCGTTCGCGTCCGCCGAATGTTCGCGAACGTCGCGCGACGTTCGCATTTTGAGTTCGCGTTCGATTCGAATACAAATCGTTCGACCATTCGACCATTCGAATTCCTTCGACCGCTAAAAATCGAACGATTTCCATTCGTTCGAACGATTGTAAGCATTCGATCGAATGAAAAGCATTCGATCGAATGCTTCGATCGTTCGATTCGAATGAAAATCGTTCGATCGAACGATTAAAATCCTTCGATCGTTCGAATCGAACAATTTTAGCGGGTGTTCGAAGTTCGCGAACTGTTCGCGAACGTTCGCATTTTTTGCCGGTGTTCGCGAACGGCGTTCGCGAACACCAAATCGGCAGTTCGCTACATCCCTATTCACCAATTGAAATAGGTTCTAGGAGGTCCCCCATAGGCTAAAACAGCAAGGATGGAGAATGGTCGAAGTCGAAGTTTTAAAGAGACAATACATAAATTTCAATATTCAAATTTGAATCAAATTTTGGCCTATTCGATAGTCGAAGTACACAAAAATAGCTCGAAATTCAATATTTTTTTTCAAATTAGCATTATTGGCCAATAGACTTATGATCCTTCCACACTTTAATGTTGTGTTTGTAAAGGGGTGAATCTCTCTCTTTGGTCTTAATCTGTTGAGCCTGTGTTCAACAAGGCCCAGTAAAGCTGTTCTACCCTAGTGGGACAACCCTTCTAGGGAAAGTCGGGGGAACAGGTTTATTCAGCACAGGATTAAATTACTGTTATAGCATGTTCTAGGAAGGTGAGACAGACAGAACTAGTTACAAAGAGCAGCCTGTGCTCCAACAAGGATTGATAGCTGGAGGTCTCTGTTAGCCTAAGGCTGCAGGCACACAGGCTGAAGGCTCTGGCTGTTGACAGCCCGGGTATTTTCGCTTCATTGATTTGAATCCAATCAGCCTGTGTGCACTCACACACAATGGGGCTAAAGCTGAGGTCAGCCCAAATATGCAAAAGGAGGCATCTCTGTGCTGATCTCAGCTTCAGCTCCACTGTGTGTGAGCACAGGCTGATAACAGCCGGAGCCTTCAGTCTGTGTGCCCCTAGCATAAGTGAAGGGACCACAGATCTGAAAAAACATTCACCTTATTGTTCTTCTCCTTGATCTATTTCTGCTGTAAGCGATGCGGATCACATTTGCTAAAAAACTTTAAACTTCCTAGGCTACCTCCACAGTGGTGTCACAGACCTCTGCTCTGCCTGTAATTGTATCTGACATTTATCATTTCTATCTTTACTAGCCGAACAATAGTAATATTAGGCATTCGTATGGATTCAGCCGTCTGACTGGGAGCTTGATATTGGTGTAGCACAGTGTGATGCCACAGCCAGTAAGTTGCTCCCACGTTATTGTTATTCTTCCTAGCTGAAAATGGCCAGTTTTAGCCAATATAGGGTTACATAAGTAAAATAAAATGCGAGGTCAGTAAGTTCTTTCTTCTCATTTTAACAATGTGTTTATTGTTTTTCATAAACAAGTCAATAATGGAGCAGTACATATACAAAATTCCAAAATATTGAATGTAGAGGTCCAAAATTAAATAAGAGCAAAGAAAAATACATGAAATAAAAGCATCAAAGCACTTAGAACATAAAATGGGAAATAATTATACAATCTCCATTAAATATTTTCAATCTCCTTGTTCAGATGACCTAACGAATCCCAATTTAATTAACAATTCCTTTTTGGGTTTGTCAAATAAATCTAGATATCTAAACCAAAGAGTAAGTTATTTCTTGCATTGCAAGAGCTATCAGTGCACACCAAAGTATAACTTTATGTACTAAGGAGTTTGTAATGGAAGAATTCCAAACAACAATGAGATTGCAAATAACCTCACTGTACATTACTAAACACATAAGGATGCAGCCCAACCAAGATACGTAGATAGAAAAAAAGAAGCCACAGTAAGGCTGGGACACACTGGGCGATTTGGGGAGATTTAGTCGCCTGGCGACTAATCGCCGCGACTTTCCACGACCAATCTTCCCCGAATGCTTCCCCTCGCTCTGCGCCTGGCTAAAATGAAAAATCGCCTGCGCTAATCACACGCAGCGATTCGTTTTCCGAAGTCGCCCGAAGTTTCCTCGTGAGGCAACTTCGGGCGACTTCTGAAAACGAATTGCCGCGTGTGATTAGCGCAGGCGATTTTTCATTTTAGCCAGGCGCAGAGCGAGGGGAAGCATTCGGGGAGAAAAGTCGCTGCGATTAGTCGCCAGGCGACTAAATCTCCCCAAATCGCCCAGTGTGTCCCAGCCCTTAGAAATACTACATTCAAGGGCAAAATGTCCAATCACATCTCTCACTTTCTCAGTCAATGACAATCATAATTATCACTATTACAACTGACTTGCTGAAGCCATAGAGGTCTCAGTATAAAGGTAATACACGTAAATTAGCACAAAACTAAACATAGAAATAATTACTTCACATCATCATCATACTTATTTAAGTCTTAAATTAAATACTTGTTTGAAGTGGTAGGGTTTGCCAGATCACATTCTGATTGAACAGAAACACACCATTTACAGTAAAGTTATTCATACAGATACTTTCTCATCCATTTCTGCCTTTTTGTGTTCCTTTTTTCACAATCTACAAAAAAAACTAGTTGCAAAGCTGTGAACATTCTTACCTTTTTATTTTTTCTCATATTTCTCATATTTCTCTTATTCGGCAAATGACACTGGAATTATGGAAAAATGCATTGTGGTTAAAAAATATGCGATTGCGTCTTTGGACACTTCGGATGGTGAGTAAATGAGCCCTGTAGTTTAATAGAAAGACGCATGGTAAGACTGGAGGCGATGGACATACAGAACCGATTTCACTTTGCACACACTGTCATTTATCTGTACTAAAGTGAGCTCCGTAACTATGGCTTTGTAATACACCACATTTCCAGTTTAATCCCAAAGGATTAGAAAGGGTTGTCAACTGCTTTCAAATACCAATCTCAGGTTGAATCACACCAGCTCCATAAACCTTTCTGTATGAACAAGATTTAATGATGTCACTCAATAGACACTGATCTTTGAAAATCCATTTACCTCTGAAACATTTAAAGTGCAGAGATTTAGAGATTTATATGATTTATATCAAAATATCAACATTCAATACCCTGCTGGGCAAAAAAAAAAGCAAGTTTTACTGACAGTCATGTTACAGGAACTGTAAAAAAAAGTTATTTTCACACTAATACAATATTACACAAATAATTGTTCCCAATTAAAACATTTCCCCAAACAAAGATTCATTCTGAAGATGCTATGTACTTTGGAGAAACACTTTGGCTAGTATCAATCGTATCAATCATGTATTATAAAAACTAAAGACGCACCAAATCCACTATTTTGGGATTTGGTCGAAACTTTTATGAAGGAATCGGCCAAATCTCAAACTGAACCAAACTGCAAACTGCACAAGAAAAACAAATTAATTTCCTGTGTGACAAAAAAGTGATTTTAAAAGAGAAGGAAAGGTGAAAATCTCTGGGAAGAGTGCAAAATGTAAGTCCCCTCATTGAATTCACTTACCTAATACCCTAGTTGGGATGGTGCTCCAGTTAGCAGAAAGTTGCACCAGCCCATTGTTTTGCTCAGCTAGCACCATGGCTATTCTCTTCTTCTGCTCTTTCTTCTCTACCCTGGTGCTGATAGTGAGGCCCATATGCAATTGTGATGAGGCCCTGGTGCACTCTTCACTCCATATATATGATAAATGATGTTTAAGGAAAAGAAAGGTCCAATCTGCGGGTGGTGCCAACTGTTAGGGAAACCCTCAAAGATTGTAATCACCAACTAGTGACGGGCAAATTTATTCGCCAGGCGTGAATTTGCGGGGAATTTGCATGTATCTCCACTGGCGAATAAATTAGTGGATTTGCCGTGAAAATTTGCTGGTGTCGAAAAAAATTTTGACGCTGGGGACGATTAACGGACGCCCATTAACTTTAATGGGCACCGGCGTCAAAATCGACATTTTGCTAATTTTTTGCCAGTTTCATGAAATTTGTGGTGAAACAGGACAAATTCCCCCATCACTAGTCATAACCCTGGTTGTTGCTTCTGTTAGCAAAAAACGGCACCGTCCCTTGGTACTTGCGAATGACTCTCTACCTCCCTTTGTCTTTCTTTAAAATCCAGTGGTTGACGCATGCACAAATAAGCTGACATTTTTGTTAAAGTTCAGCTACTGTACATGCACACCCATGCAAAGAAAGAAGAAGCAGGAAGATGATTGTTCCATTGTGCTCACTGAGAAGAACCTCAGAATCTTGCAGCTTCCTGCTAACAAGAGAGCGGAGGCATCAGGTAACTGAATATAATCACTTGGGGCTGATTTTGGCTCCAAAGGCATTTTGCCTTTCCTTCTTCTTTAAGGATTCGATATGGCCAGGGAATTGGATTTGGGCATTTGGAAGGGGGAGAACACTCGGACCCTAGGTGCATACCTCTGTTGCCTGTTGGAGTTGTTGAGCAAGGGGGTGCAATGGATGATGGATGAGGGCAAGGGGTTTGCCTTGGGCACCTGTTGCTTTGGAAGCTTTGGAATTGTCTCTGGTTAGAATATTGCTTCCCAGGCTGCTTGATCTATTTTGCTCTCCTTGAAGAACTCATTGCTGGTAATGAGCTCTTGTTACTACTTATAGTATGAACCCTTGCAGCAATTGTCTATTGTATGCATGCATTCCTGTAACACACAGGGTTCCTGAATCATAGTGCTTTGTTCCCTATAAAATTTGCAGCAATGTGACTTTTGTCCATCCATTTCTCTATGTCTTCGCCCAGTGCTGACACTTTTGGTGGCTTCTGCTGCTGTTCTCCTATTTTATCCTTTCAGTTTCTCTAAATATTATCCAATTTTATCATTGTTTTGGTGTTGAGTATTTCTTGTTTTTTTTACCCTATGTTCCCCTAAGGCCGGCAGTAAATAAATTTTTTTGGGAAAAGAGGGGCTACTAGTTGCTGGGTTTTGTGTCCTTAGGTCACAGTCCAAGTGTCATTTAAGAAGCAATTTTCCATGTTTTTTAAACCCAGAATACAGTGTTTTTTCTACAATTCCATCATCATTGTTGCTGCTGATGCCTTAAAACATACACAATGCACTTGAGTTTGACATCAATCGGAATCAGTTGCAGTATATCTTCATTTCTGGCATATTGACACAGACTGCTGTGAGAATAGTGACGATATAGCTACCAGCATCAATAGGCGCAATCGGAAGAAATTGGAAGAAATTTAGAACAGTAGGTGGTATGGATAGAGCTAGTATAGGTATGCAATCCATTATTCGGAAACGTATTATCCAGAAAGCTCGGAATTACAGAGAGGTTATCTGCCATAGACTCAATTGTAATCAAATAATCCACATATTTAGAAATGTTTTCCCTTTTCTCTGTAATAATAAAACAGGACCTTGTACTTGATCCAAACTAAGATTGAACGAATCCTTATTGGAAGCAGAACCAGGTTATTGGGTTTATTTGATGTTTACATGATTTTCTACTAGACTTAAGGTATAAAGATCAAAATTACATAAAGATCTGTTATCCAGAAAACCCCAGATTCTGAGCATTTTGGGTAGCACATTTTGTTGCACGTTTATTAAAGACCGATATTTCCCCAACTGACAACAATCTATTGGATGGGAGTTTATTTATTTTAGGTACATTTTGCTTTTGGATTCTTTTCCCACCCTGGTTCCCCTCCTCTGTCCCCATAGTATCAGTAATAAATTAAAATCCCTGGGCTGCAAGCCAGACTGTTGCTGCTCCCCTTTATTAATGATTGTATCGGTGTTGTCATTACCCACATTCTGTAAGGGGTTATACCTGTTACTCACACTGATAACTTGGGTAAAATTGTGTTCAGTCCTGATTCTAGTCCTGATTCTAGTAGTGCCAATAGGGTTACCAACTGATGACATGGATCTCTGTACTGAGGGGTTTCTGTATTTCTCCTATTACCAGATTCAGATTTTTATTTGTTCCACCCACAGATCCGTGATTCTGTGTGACACTATCCAACCCCTCCAGCCCCCCTTACCCAACTGGAGTTGAAAAATGTCCACACCTGGCACAAATGAAGTTAATATGCTGATTATTAGTTTTTTGTTGTAATTATACTGGCTAATCTGGGTTAGATGAACTGTAACTCTCATATGCAATGTCAACATAAATTTAGAAATATACTGGGCACCACTGGTTCTTAACAATAAAAAGTGGATTAATTAAACATCGATTTAGTACAATAATTAGGAAAGAAATCAATTTGTAATCATGTGACAGGCAGATTCAAATAATAGGTTCATTCAAGTCTTTCCCAATAACATTATTTAGCATAAAATTGCTCATGAACATGCTTCATGTTAGAAGATCTGCCAGTAACTTGTTCCGATCATTTACTAGTTTGATATCTATTCTGTGATATAGTTCAACCGGAACCGATTTTAGAAACCCTGTGATTTTGGCCTAAGGGAAGTTTTCTTTTTTTTTTAAAAAAGTTGTACATTTCTCATTCATTTCTGTTTTTCATGTAATTCAATTATCATGTAATTCTAGTCTCTCTTCTGCTCAGAAAGAAAGGTAAAACTGGCAGATTACATATGAACAAAGGAATGCCTGGGTCTCCCCTAAAGGGAACTATGCCTCAGCATTCTTCATAAACTGCAATATTATAAATTGTTAGAAATCGACATGCAACTGAAACTGTATACGGCAGAGCTAAATAACTATGGAAAGACATGCAGATCATTTATTATATTGGACATAGCATACAATATGGGTCATATTACATTACATTACTACCTCAGTTGCAATTGCACCAATTTTATTGCAGTCAGTTGCATGCAAAACCCCATTCATTAAAGCTGCGTGTGTCAAATTATGGTCTTCCATATAGTTGAAATAGGCACCAATCAGTGCTTCCAATTTCCTGTTAAAAATTTAGTGCAGTTGCTCCCATTGATGCAGAGGAACCGTCTCTGGACCTAGGGTCAGACTGGGCTGGTGGGACACCAGGAAAAAATCTGAGGGTTTTTTTACTTGCAGGGGGCCCTTATCTCCAATGGCTTTTTATAACATGTGGGGGGGGGGGTATCCACCAATGGCTTTTTATAACTTAGGGGGAGTTACTGTTTTAGCTCTGTCTGTTTGGCTTTTTTACAGTGTGGTGGGCGAGATATGGGGTGGGGCTTGGGGGTGGGGACCAGGGGCCCCAGAAAATTTTGATGTACAGGGCCCCGTGAACGTTACCTCTTGCGCTAAACTTGCCTTCGCCACCTCAGACCAGGCGAAGTGCAAAAGAGTAGATAGGAGTTCTTCAAAAAATAGTTGAACATTTTTTAAGTCCCAAAAAATGCTCGCTTTTCATTTTTCAGGGTGATAGGCTGCAAAAGATCGTAAATCTTTTCTGGGGTACCTGGCTTCCCCCCTACATTTCCTAACATATGGCACATAAACTATACACTGGGCTCATATGTAGGGCAATATAAGAACTCTATTTTATTTTATTAAGGTTTCCCAGGTTTGTGTAATGTAATGTATTGGCTGCAACATATAAACCCATTGAACTTTAACTTATTGCCGTATGCAAATTAGGCAACGCTAGTGCAACTTTGCTTTGCTTGCCGCAGTAACGATAACGCAACTTCGCCAGCATTTGGACGCAACTTTGATTTTAGTGAATTAGCGTTGTCCTGGCGAATCTATGCCTGGTGAAGTGTTGTAATGTGAGCGAAGTGGACACTAGCGCCAATTCGGCACTTAGTGAATCTGCCCCCTTGAGAGGTGCCCCCTTCTCCTTTAAGTACTATTACTACTTCAGGGAACTTGTTCATAGTTTATAAATATTTTTATAAATATAAATATATATATAAATATATATGTAAAGGATAGTAACAGTTGAAACTGTATGTAGACCTGATTGTATTTTCAAAATAGATTTTTCCGTTTTGAGGCCTGGATTCTGCCTTTAACAGGAATGCAAGGCTAGGGTGAAAGGCACATAAAATCTACTGACATTTCATATATTCCTAATTTTAAATCATCCTTTATTTAATAAATTAACTTCCTAATTTCTAAAGATACAGTTATACTAGTTGGCTATAACACAATTGTCTCTAAGTTTAAATACCTACACAAGTGTCATGTTGGTCCCTGTATCTGCATAACTGCATTCAGTTAAATACACAGCTCTATATTTCATACATAACATATACTAAGGATTCTAGCATATGAGTAGTATTTTATTCTCTATATCAGAAATCAAAGAATATTTTTGGCTTCATTCCAACCACTGTACCATCTGGGAATACAGTTCCTTGGTGCATTTTCGGATACCTGCCAAATACTGAATGAATATATGTTATCAGCACTTTTCCTCAATAGAATCAAGGACAATACTGCTTCCCAGCAATTGAGTTCAAGGTGAGCAGTGGGTTTGATTTAGATTGAATAATATATAACTGCTATATTCCTATCCTAGTGTATCCAGGATCTTAGAATCTGTAAGAATGTCTATTTAAAGCCATTTATATTGAAGAAAGTATCCAAATAAATAACTCACTTCCTCTAAAAAAAATCTATAAATATTATATGCCAGATAGAACATCAAAAATGGAACGAGGTACCTGGAACTTCTTCTGTAGATCTACAACCCTGACTATTATTACTACACTTATTACTACACCTCTGGGAAGAGTAGAAGTATAGGGCCAATAGACACCACTGTATTTTTATACATTTTACCCCCCCCACACACACACCAGACATAGGAACACATGTATGTAGTGTTAGACTGGATCACTTGGGGACCACCGGAGGTCATGACTTAAAGGCCCACCAACCCAGCTGCCTTTTCTTTCTAATGGTAATGGCCATAGCTATTTTGATATTAAGGGTTGCAATCTCTGTGGGCTGGGGATTCATGGAGCCTTAGTCAACAGCTGACCCAGGGACAGTGGGTCCTCTTGGATGGGATCCCTACAATATGTAGATGGATGATATAGGGCCCACTAGGACTGGAGCCCACCAGCATAGCTCTCATTATCCCGGTGGACCAGTCCAACACCTCATGTATGTTTTGCTTAATGAGATTCAGTGCTTCAGCATAGGTTATTCCTGGCTCATTTCCCTTAAAGAACATGAATAGAATGATTGTATTGTTTGAGACATAATAGTCTTAGCACAACACAACCAGCACTGCTCCCTGAAAACAGTTGTTCAACAAAACACATCAACATTATTCGGATACCCACTGACTTTAACACGAATTGACGCGGGTGTCAAAATTGATGCGGGCATCAAAATTCACGGTTTGCGTATTTTTTGCTGCTTCGTGAATTCCGCTGTTCTTATCATGGTCTCATTGAGCTGCTGGTAGTTTATTATTTCACCTTTGCCCACTGTTACTGATCTTGCTATTGAGAGATACCTGCTATTTCCTCTAATATTTTTGGGCAAGACTCTCTGTGAATATGTAGTAACATGGAAATAGTTGTAAATGGCCCAATAACGTATAATAACAACTCATGTCAACAGATTTAATTTCACCTTAAAGAAAAAATCCTATTCCCCTAGCAAACCCTGCCACCTTTAAATGGTGCAACAAAGATAAATGGCTAGTATATAATCACACTACTAAACATGTTGCAACCTCACTAAGATTAAAGGAAATGAGGAAAAGACATGAAATACAATTTAGAAAAACAAACACAATACATGGGTCAAAGCGTATGTAAGAACAACAGATTCACATAATACAAGTTCCTTGCTAGATTAACACAGCTTGGCAAGATCAGCAGTGAGTCTTTAAGTAAACATAAGTGTTTGCTTTTATTCATTATTTAGCTCTCTACTCCCTGTGATAGCAGAGCAGTGTGTTAGCAACTGTGAGAACACAGATTCATATATTTCAACTGCTTTGTTGTGTAAAGACCCTTTCAGGGCTATGTGTAATTCTAAATATGGTCCTTATTTATTTTTTCCACTGAACTCATTTATAGCAGATATTTGAGAATCATACGGTTTCAATAATTCTTCTACATTTCTGTTATTAAAAAGTAAAATATACAAAATATTTATATGTACAGTAGGTTCTGTTTTAAGACATAGTTTGATCTAAAGAGCCACATTTGTCTATTAATAGTTTTCAGGGTTAACAGATGCAATAAGATTTAAGGGAAGTGAATGATAGGTACAGCTGTATAAACAGTTAGGTCTTATTGAGGTCAATGGCAAACTAGTGTTGAAATTAGGAACATATTTGCAGATTTTTTTTTGATTTTACATCCGTGACAGAAATGTTCTATTCCAAGGCTGATGCAGAATCAATTTTTTTGAATTCACCTTATTTCTAAAGAATTTTCAGTTTCGCTGTGACCAAATGATAACTTTAAAGTGAGTGTGTGCCAACACAAATTGAATTTGCTTTTCTCCTATTAAAGGGTGAAGGACTTCAGGTTGGCAAAGAGAGGAGTCATTAATATTTTACTTTTCATTGATCATCTGACCAAAGTCAATGAAAATCTATTAAACAACTAAGATTTCAGCTATATTTCACTACTTCAGCATTTTTTTTTCATTGCATTGACAACTACGTGTACATCACTTCCCTTCTTCATTGATATTAACGTTTTTGTGTAAGCATATGAAAGTTTTCAAGTGAAATCCAGACACACAGACAGAGGTGTACTGCACACACTTTGTTGCCAATATTATAGAACCAGAACTTTTGGTTACTTCTGCTTCACACACATTCAAGGTCACAAACACAGTTTGTTTTTTCCCCCTTATCTGAATATGAAATTTTCCCAGAAAAGCTGTAGTTTAATGTAACCCACATAAAGTAACTAAATCCAGCGATATTTCCAAAGCTCGTTTCATGGCAACCCATCACAAATATATGTCTTATTGGAGCTCTTTGTGTGTACAAACCAAACTACCAATTTATACCAGCTTCCAGAATACATAATAGAACAGTATCGAATTCTCTAAACTACAGCTCTAAACTGCCATCTGTTATAGCCTGAAGCCGCCCTACCAGTCCCTCTTCCTTTTAAAGAAAGAACCATGTGAATGTTAACCAAATAAAAACAAAGTAAACTTGATACTTACATACCTGTAATGAGTTCTGCAATTTTGAAAACTAAGGCGATTTATACCACTATATTTATATTGCTTTGGAAGCTACACATTTCACAAGCATCAGATATCAGACATTCCAAATCAGTTGACTCATTGGTCCCCAGAAATTGTGTCAGCAAAACACAAAAACAAATGTCTAACTTTGACATCTTCACAGATGCAGCCTATTAGTAAATGTACTGCACTATGGGGTAATTTACTAACCGGTGAAAATTCACCAGTGACTGCTTCGCAGCCATCGCAACACTTTGACAGGCGATAATTCGCCCAGACAGTGCTAATTTACTAAAATGCGAATTTGTGTCCAGGGATCCGAACGTGGCGAATTTTCTCTCACCCAAAAAAATTTTTAAGGACTTTTGCAGGCTACCACTCTGAAAAAATTGAAAAGATGCAGCGTTTTTTGGACTTTTTCCACTAAAAATATGATGTAAGTACCAGAGGAATGAGGAAGATCTATGCACTGCAGTGCACTTCTCCTGGCCTGAGCTGGTAAAGGCAAGTCTGGCGAAAGAGGTAACGTTCAGTAAAATCCGCCTCTTAGTTAATTTGCGGAGTAACGTCCATTCGCCAGATCGAAAATTTGCCTGGCGATAGAGTGTGAAGGAGCACTAGTGTCTGTTTCTTTCCATAGCGAAGTTACGCATGCACCCGTTAGTAGATCGGCGAAGTGCCTAAAAACGGTAACACTGGCGAATCATCGCCAGCGTTAGTCACTTCGCCCTTTAGTAAATCTGCCCCTATGTTTCTATATACACAGCCAGATTATACTATACGATGTGTTTTATAATCCAGTTAATATTATTTGAATGTTTGGGCAAGCTAATACCTTTTTGTAGTTTAGAAGAACTGTATGTTTCCCACTGCGACTTCTTAAATAAAAGGAGATGATATACAGTAATAAATAACCCAGAGTCAGGCAGGATAATTAAAACACAGTTTTTATTACAGTAATTTGCCTTACAGAAAGTACAGGTTGTGATCAAGCTCAGCGATTATCTAGTCTGCAGCAAACCTATTATTTGTGGTGACTGAAGGTGTTCTTTGCAACATATTCTTGCTGAGATGACAAAATCTGAGAGTTCAGCACAGAATGTGATTCCCACTTAGTCATTACCAACTGCAAAGTGAACTAATGTTTACTTGGAACAGTAACAAGATCATAAATCAGCAGCCAAAATTTTTTTTTTATTTCTACCTATATATGTGCATCATGTAATGAAGCCAGTCCAGCACACTACCACTTGATTAAAGTTCGTGTCAGTTATTGGACGTGGTGATACATTGCCTGATTTGATCCACCACTTTCCAGATAACAAAAAAATCTAGATGGTCATTTGATGGCAAGCACGCTCTCTGCACTTATATATAACTGCACTCAACACCATGAGGAAAAATACCCAAGTGCATCTATTAAAGGAACAGTAACACCAATTTTTTTAATACTTAATTCTCCCCAAAACAGCTATAGTAGTAGGTAATTCCCCTTGAATTTTTTCAAATCATCAGCTTGAATTTGACTTGCATAGTGCGCCATAGGAGAAAGGCAAAAAGGTGGCGGTAGCATGAATTCCTCTTGTGCGCTGAACCTTGAATTTATCTGGTCAGGTTTTTTGGGACAAAAACTCAAATTTTTCATGGGAAAAAAACCAAAAAATTTTCGAGATTTATTGTACTGTAGATTTATTTTGCTGCCAAAATCAAAAAATCTACCATCTCAGACCTGTCAAGGTCATGTACAGTATAATCAATGGGCGATGTACTATCCCAATTTGAAGATATTGTGGTTTGTGATGGGTTTAGCCCAATAATCCAATAAATTCTGGTTTCTCAGAACAATACGGGAAAAAGTCTGAAAAAATCATACGCTTCAGGTTTTTGCTCGATTTTATAAAAATTTTTCCCGATCTGGTTTATTCGAGTAATTGTATTAATAAATAAGGCACAATCAGGCATGGGAATTTGGATGAGCTTTTTTTATTTTAATTATGAGATAAATTTGGATTTTAAGGGCTCTTACAGACGAGCGTTTTTATCTGCGCTCCCCAGGGATAGACGCATTACATTTTTTCCAATGGGGCTGTACTCACACAGGCGCGTGTAGGTGCCGAACACAGGTTGAGACGCAACATGCTGCATTTTTCCTGCGTTCGGCGCCTATATGCGCCTGTGTGAGTACAGCCCCATTGGAAAAAATGTAATGCGTCTATCCCTGCGCTCCCCTGCGGCTGAACGCAGAAAAACGGAACGCAGGGGTGCGCAGGTAAAAATGCTCGTCTGTAAGAGCACTAATAAATAACCCTCTTAGTATTATGCAGAGTGATATTCTGAGACAATTTGCAGTTGGTTTTCGTTTTCTATTACTTGTAGTTATTGATTTATTTAGCTTTTTATTCAGCAGCTCTCCAGTTTGCAGTTTAAGCAGTCTGGTTGCTAGAGTACAAATTACCCAAGCAACCATGAAGTGAAAAAAATAGGAGATTGGAATATTAATAGGAGAGGACCTGAATAGAAAGAGGAATAATAAAAAGCAGACATAGCAAAAAGATTGTAGTCATACGGAGCATTTGTTTTTAGCTGGCAAATAATGAAAAAACTATAAAAATAAATAAATAATTGAAAAAATTGCTTAGAATAAGCCATTCTATAATATACTAAAAGCTAACTTAAAGGTGAACCACCCCATTAAGTAAATGTGCCCCTCCCATGTAATTCCATAGAGGTAAATGAGAATGATATGTTTCGTTTAATTGGTTGGGATGGGTCAAACCTGCTTCACTTTGCATTTCCTTTCATCACTCTCATTGTATAAATACAGGTTCAAACACACTTTTTATAGGTGTATAGAAAGGCAGCACTGACATATTTTCCTGTTGCATATATCTTTCCTATGTGCAGCATAAAGTAGTTACGCTGGAATTTCCACCCCATTAAGCGCAGTGAAAGTGAAAACTATATTGACTGAGGGCTGAGCACACAGTTAATAAAAGTGGTTGCATCTTCCTTGTAAATACTCATACAAAGAGGCCAGAATCTTTGTGCAGTTGTTTCCCTTATCATTTATATTTGCATAGTATGAAAGATGATGTCTAGCCAGATTCCAGAATTAGCCAGGATTCCAAATGTCCATGGGTTAAGGAAGTTCTTAAACAAACAAGAAACCTGTACGAACTTTGCATAGGGTACATCTAATAAGTTAACCTTAATATTGGATGGATGTTGCTACCCTAGATCCACTAATAATAAGAAGACATTGCACTTAGTCATGGGCAAATCTGTCCCATTTTGCTTCCCCAAAATTAGCAAAACGTGAATATTTGCCAATCATATTAAAGAGATTTTCTTTTTCCAAATGTTCAAATTTCCCCCCAATACATTGGATGGGTTTTTTTGCCAATCCCTATTTGCAGTGCATTGGTGCTTCTCTGGGCACACAACTGTGACTCCCTTTTATGGCGCATATTTATAAAAGGCTGAAAATATTTTTTTTCATATTTAACCAAAATACAATTTTATAGCTCCCCTTTTACTCTTACCCTCTTTTTATAGGTCTTATATATATATATACTCTTTGATAATGATACCCTAAAAATGCTTTCATTTGCTCTTTTCTCTACGAAATACCATATTTTATGACTCTTTATATAGTTATAAACGTTTAAGGTAAGGAAATCACTGACAATGTTTAAAAATGTCCAGCTCAATTAATAAATATATGTATTTAAATAAATGCAATTACTGGAAAAATAAAATGAGGGGGGAGGCAAAAAGAGAGCATGTCATTTCCTGTTTAGTTATTTCATAGTGTTTTTAATCGTTGCTATCTTACTGAACATGTGACATTTAGGCTTACAATATGTGCATTTAAAGCTACACTTACAGATAGAAAGATCATAGTGTACCTTTTGTATTTACTTTAGTAGGAACAGACAAAAGTCACTAAACCTCTTCTCCTTTCATTATACACTACTTGAATTATAAGTGGGTGCGAGAAATGTTTCTAATGTGTATTTAAAAAAGAAAGCCGAGAAAGGTGAGGAAACAAGTATATCAAACTATTCCACCATTTCCACAGGATTTGCTTAATTATATTCATTACATAGTAATGTCACACAGATCTTGGGTTATTATATCTTTTAGCCTTCTTAAACACAAAAATCACCCTCCTCCTATGGTTTCAATTTGTATGTTTTTTCCTCTGGCTTTAAGCTTTCAGTAATATTTCTAAATAGAAGGGCTAAATATGACTTCTTGACACAAAGAAGAACCCAATGGATTGTTTTGCTGCCAGTATGGATTTATGCAACTTATTTACAAGCTACTGCTTTGTTATTACAGAGAAAAATGATTAAGTGTTTAAAAAAAATGAATTATTTATTTTAAATGGGTGTGGCATTTTCTCCAAATAATCTTAATTCTTAAAAGTGATTTCCTTATTCTCTGTAATAATTAAACAGTACCTTGTACTTGATCTCAACTAAGATATAATTAATCCTTATTGGAAGCAACTTTTTGTATTTAATATTTACATGATTTTCTAGTAGACTTAAAAGAGAAATAAAACACTTATTTAAAAAAACTCTACCCCCTACCCCACGTAGGGGTAAGTAAACAGTTAGGGGCATTTGCCCAGGATAGTAGCTAGGCTAGGAGAGAAGGGAAGGGGGTCGTTTTTTTTTAATAAGGGGTTTGTTTCTCCTTTAAGGTATGAAGATCCAAATTACGGAAGAATTCTTTCTCCAAAAATCCCAGGTCCCAAGCATTCTGCATAACAGGTCCCATACCTGTATTGGGTTTTCCAGATAAGGGATCCCCTGTATTTCTTATTAACTGAGTATAGTTAAGGTACATTCTCCAAGGCACAGAATGCTGATTCATTCAGACAGGAGCACCTGATTGTATAATATCACTAAAATAAAACCCCTGCATCAGTAAAATCTGGACATTCCTATTTTCATTATATAGGGACAAAAAATCATACTGTAATAAAATTACCTGTCCCTGGTAGTCTAGTGGTGCGGTGGGGACGTCGCCGCACCATCGGCGGGTATGCCCGCTACGCCGCTCCTCTTCTCTCTGTGTGCCGGCTTCCTAGTGTGCGCGCGGGGCGCACTTCTGCATTTTATAGGCGCATGCGTGCTGGTGTAATTACGTCAGCGCGTAATGGCGCGAAATTCAAAATGTATTTAAACCTACAGTTTTACTTTTTGCATTGCCCGTGATAGAATTGTTATTCTAGTGGTTCCTGAAGCCTTGTGCTGTTTGTTCTTGTAAACTTTATCTGTGATTCCTGGTTTTTGATCCCTGTCTGTTCCTGACTATTCTAATATCCGAACTCTGACCCTTGCCTGCATTTTGACTACTCTTTCTGCCTGATCCCTTCTGTTTGATTACCCGGTTTGACCCTTGCCTGCCTGACGATTCTTGTTATCTGCCTGCCTCGACCCAGCCTGTCTGACGTTTCTCTCTTGCTCCATTTGTACCGTGACCTTCAGCCTAAAGACTCTGCTAAACAGCCGTGCCCCTTCGCCAGCCAGAACAACTCGCCTTGCACCCCTCGTTAAGTCCAGGTGGCACCCAAGTAAGCTGAGGGCTCCTCCCGAAGCCCAACGGTGGTCACACTACTGGTGAAGCCGAGCCGAGACTAGGGTGCTTGCCATTTGTTCTGGTATCGGGTGCCAGCCGTGACACATACATTGGGTGCTTTTGTCTACCTGAAACATATTTTATAGACAAAAATCTAAAACAATTCTGGAAGAGAGGATAAATGCCAATATCTGAAACAACGTTATTATTTTTCTTGCCACTTCTGAGCTCTGCACCAAGCTAAGAAAAATATTGAAATGAAAAACTAAAATGAGAAATAAAATGTGCCTGTATTCCTTTGGTTGCTTTATTTAGAAGAGTAGCATTAAAATAAATACATTTAGTTAAACTGAAGATGGATTGTATGCTGTATGGTTTTGCACACAATCAACTGAGAAAGCTAATCCAATCACTTATTTTGGGATCATAGTGTACATTGGAAACGGTGACATAAAAATTTATTTTTAAAAAAGTGTTTTTGCAAAATAAATCTTAATTTTGTAAAGAAGCACTTTTTAAAGGTATAATGTATTGCTTAAATTAGCATGACATGAATCTATCTGTCTAATAAGCACGTCCAACAGAAATTCATCAAATGAACTGAAATGTTTGGGTTGCATTCCCGCATCACATGCCAAGGTCTGAAATCTAATAATGAAGGTGTAATGAGAGTTCAAAAAGATATGTTTTTGATAATCTGTTTTTGTAATGTTGTATTAAATTCCAGGCCAGTTTCTATAACAGTTCTCTAATACCACATATCAAAAGAAAAAATCAATAACATATTAAAGTTCTCAGTCAGAATGTGTCAGATATAATGTAAAAAAAACAAGGTTACATAGCAAACAGAAGACTATATTGTCCCATGTAGCAAGCATGGCAATGAAAAAGTGTTTAGCAGCTGTTATTCAACTAAAAATCCATACCAGTTGTAATAAAAGATTGCTCTAGTCCAAATGCTTAAAAAAAGACAACATAAACCATTACAATGAATTGTGCTCGCAGTTCTGTGATCATCGAACTGCTGACATTTAAAAAAAAAAAAAAGCAACAACAGGTGTCTGGTATGTTGCAAGAAACATAATAGATCTCATTCATACCAGTGATAGAAAATGGCAATGGATTAGACAACTTAAAGAGAAATGGATCTAAAAACAAGTTAAAGCTCAGGTTTCCCTATTTGTTGTCAGTTTTTATGGAATGTCATGACAAAATCAGACTGAGGGACATAATGCATCAGTTTAATCCTTTAATATTTTTAGTTAATACAGTAGAATCCTGATTTTACTTCCCCCGAATTTATGGTTTCCCAGATTATTTGTGGTCTTGTTCCCCTATGCTCGGTTCTTTTTCCCAGATCTTATGTGCCACGTCGGCACTCTAAATCCAGAACCGATGCTAAGTAACCTGTTCTCGGCTCTTGCTTCTGCCTTTAACAGCCGCCTTTCACCTCGGGAGGAGCCCTCGGCTAATCGGATGCTGCCAGGTCTTATTAAGAGAGGTGCCAAGCAAAGGGTTCTGGACAAGCAAAGGGGCACGACGGTAAAGCAAAGTCTATTGGGCAGAAGCAGAAGATCACAGTATAAGGCGTAGGCGTAGAAAGCGTAGTCAAAACAGGCCGGGTTGGGCAGGCAGAGTACAAGCGGAGTCAGACACATTGACAGGGGAATGATTTCATTTTACAAATAATTTTTATTCATTTAACATATCCAAAAAATATTTCCCATTTCTATTACAAAAAAGTACAGTGTAAAACCACTGTACATGTTGACAACACAGGACTATTATTAGATAGCTTCTAATGTTAAGACCTGGACAAAATGTACATTCAGAATTGACAAACCAAGGACGTATGCATGGCAACAACCTCCACAACTTTCTGTTAAAGTTAACAATACTGTAATAATAAGTTCGCCACCCAAAACCTACCGAGGTGCCATGTTAGTCTATAGGATAGATCCCCATAGGCTTTGTAACAATTTTTAGGTCGAAGAAAAATCGTTCGATCGATTAATTAAAATCCTTCGAATCGAACGATTCGAAGGATTTAATCGTTCGATCGAACTATTCACGGTAAATCCTTTGACTTCGATAGTTGAAGGATTTACATTCGGCAGCCGAATATCGAGGGTTAATTGACCCTCGATATTCGACCCTATGTAAATCTGCCCCTACCAGTCAATAACATGGATTTGCTCATTTTAGAAAATTTTATTGGTTTCTTATTAATTGCAATGTTTGATCTTTCCTATTAATGTTTTGTTTAAAATGTACAGTGAAACCAGAGCCAGGCCAGGCCGGCCAGACGCCCTAAGCAATGTGGCCTTACGTGGTAACAACTGGCGCTTGCATGGGCATGCGTGAATTGGTGGAGAAAGCACAGAGAGTCGGGGAGAGAGGGGACCGGACTGGGGGTAGGCGACAGAGAAGGTACGTGCCTGGTGCACTCCTCAGCTTTGTGCCCTAGGCACGTGCCTACTCTTCCTACCCCTAGTTCCGGCTCTGAGTGAAACATATACAAGTACAGTACTAAATAAATAATAATAATATATCCATCGATACATGGCATGCAACATATTTTCTGTTTGCCTATTATTCACAGGCAAAGTGGATAAGAAAAATAGTTTATAGCAATTGCTAAATTTTTTTCCCTCAAAAATGACGGTCCACATTTTAGAAACATAGTGGGCTCTTCTACACTTTTCCTAAGACTTTACTTATCCCAGACAAGCTTTTTCTTAGCAACTTAACCTGGCAAAAGAAGCAGAAACATCAGATAATGGGTGTCCTTACAACTCAACTCAACTGGTAGAACATTAATGTGGATACATGCCTCCCTTAACAATTCAGTGAAAACACAGTGAAGGCACATTAAAAAAAATACAAATATTTAAAGCTTATTTTCAAGACTTTATTGTGTTTGTATATATGGATACAGTAACATAATGCTGATTTATATGAAGGACTTGTTAAAGGGCATGTAAAGGCAAAAAAATAAAATCCCATTTTTAATTTCTTTAATGAAAAAGAAACCTATCTCCAATATACTTTAATTTAAAAATATGTACCGTTTTTATAAGAAACCTGACTGTATGCAGTGAAATTCTCCCTTCATTTACTGCTGTGGATAGGAATTGTCAGATGGTCCCTAACTGCTGAGCAGGGAAACAATCATACTTATGAACAGCAGGGGGAGCCCCCACCTTACTTTCCAGCCATGCAGAACTCAAGCAGCTTTGTTTATGACGACCCCTAAGCAGCACAGACCACACTGAGCATGTGCACAGTCTTAGTCTTGCAACTAAAGGGTGACCCCCTGTAGCCAACTTTAAAAGCATAAATTATTTGTTTGATTAGGTTTGTGGTGCAGCAAGTTCATATTTATATTTAGTATACAAAATACAGCATTTCTAGCCTTATTCTATTTTAGACTTTACATGCCCTTTAAAGGAATTCTTAACAGGGACTTTTATCAAGATATTACTAGATAAATAAAATAAATTTATAGGCTTACCTTTTTATAGACACGCCCATTAAACAAACTAATTTCACAAGGAAATACATTAGAAGAGATTAGACAAGCCTAGAAGACACCCATGGATATTGCTATAAATAAATATAAAGGAGAATATAAAAATAAAAAAGTCGACTTAAAAAACACAATAAAACATATTAATAAATATCCACTGAATACAGCATAACTATACAATCATTCTAAATACAAACCTGGCATAAATATTATTTAATTTAAAAAAAAGGCAGGAAGAAACACTTTTCTAATTGAATAATGTCCTTTGTAAGTGTGAGCACATGTATATGCAATAACTGTGAAAGGAGAGAGAAAGATTTTTTCCATGAACATATCACAATCAAAATTAAAATGCAGAGGAGCATAGTTACATAGTTAAATAGTTAAATTGGGTTGAAAAATACAAAGTCCATCAAGTTCAACCCCTCCAAATGAAAACCCAGCATCCATACACACACCCCTCCCTACTTTCACATAAATTCTATACACCCTATATTAATTCTATATAGCAGATAATTTAATAAGCAGTGCTATTTCAAGACAGAATTTATGGACTATCCATTTTACATTTCATCTGCTAACCCGGTTTGGCAAGTGTTTTAAGTTTCTTTTAAACCTGTTCCTCCAATGTGTTTCATTATTTTGCTGTAAATTCTATCCAATTTTTTTCCTATCATTTCCAACCATTTCAAATATAATGACACATCTATTATTAAATGCTTACCATCTGGAAGTAAAACTGGGTGAGAGATCTGATAGATTCCTGTGTACAGAGCATCTTTGTATTTGAATATAGATTGCCAAAAATAACGACATACTTCTGTTTGACACTGAACCTTGTACCTGTAGGAAGCACAACCATACTGTTTTCATATACAGAACATTCCATTTATCTTAGTAGGGGATCACTGGCTGCACCAAAAAGAACATCTGTACGGGAAACAAGATAACGCTTTGTTTGCTGAATTACTGCATAGAAAATGAAAACAACAATGGCTTATTGTGGTGAACACAGTGTAATGCATTCATTTACTCTTTAATAAATAAAACCATGTTATAGTGTGACCATATCTAAAACAGAAATTTATTTCCATTCTTTTTCAAGAAACATTAACAGTACTAATACAAAGAAATAAAGGAAGAAATAGTTAACCCTTTCTTGTAATGTTCAAAAGAGTTTTTTTTCTGTTGCAAAGATCTTAACTACCTTCTTCTGCTTTTAGCATCACATGTCCTATTATCTACAGGCTTCTGCTAGAGTCACATCTTCTATTGGACCATGGGTCTGAGGGTTGCAGAATATTTATGTTGACCTGGCCCCTTTTGGTTGCCTGCTTGTTAATTTGATGGCTACGAATTAAAGGAGAACTCCTAGAAATTATCAAAATATAGTAATAAGACTCAATAAATGTCTAATAAGCTAAAATGAGTAGACCACCAATATAGAAGAAGAAGGTTACATATCTACTTTGGACTTTTTTAAGGGTTCCCAACTTGATACTTGAATGAAAATATTTTTATGGTGGAAGACACTGAGGGGCAGATTTATCAAGGGTCGAAGTGAATTCTAGAGTAAAAAATTCGAAATTCAAAGTAATTTTTTGGATACTTCGACCATCGAATAGGATACTACGACTTCGAATTTACTTCGAATTCGATTTGAAGTAAAAATAGTTTGAATATTCGACATTCGATAATCGAAGTACTGTCTCTTTAAAAAAAACTTCGACTTCAATACTTTGCCAAATTAAACCTGCCGAAGTGCTATGTTAGCCTATGGGGACCTTCTACATTTTCTAAGTCTTTACACATCGAAGTAAAATGGTTCGTCCGTACGATAAAATCGTTCGAATCGTTCAAATCAATTTGCTTCGATGGTTCGATGGCCAAATTCGGTGAAAAAATACTTTGACTTTGATATTCGAATTCAAAGTATTTTAATTCGATGGACGAATTTCGAAGTGTTTTACGCTTCGAAATTCGACCCTTGATAAATCTGCCCCCTAGTAGCTGTGATTGGATGACTGATATAATAATATTAATTTTATAGTATATATCTATGCTGTAATGCTATAGAAGAGTCATGAAGGTCAAGGATGCCTGTAAGCTAAAAGTTATCAAAAACCATATGCTTTCTTGTCATGATACTTGAAAGCTACAATAACTGCCACATTATACTTCCTATCACTCCACACCTCTACTAACAATGATTTTCTCACAAATACTTTTCAATACAAATGCTTACTATTATCCTAAGAGAATCATTCTTCTGACTCCCAGGTACAATACGCAGTGAGCTGCCCATTGACTATAGCAGACACTTTTTTCTTGGTATTTAGTTTTTCTTGATAAATGAAACGCAGTGTCAATCCTTATAGATGTGGTTGAACCACGTAACTCCTTATGAGTATTTCCCTTTTTAGCAACTACCAAGGTTTACTAGATATCCGTTTTATTAAACCTTGATTTTTTCTGGTCAAAGTTTTTAGGGGGAAAATTTGTATTTTTTGTAGAAAAAAAATGAATTGTTACTTTCATGTGTTAAAAAGTCTATGCTCACTCTTTAACAACACAGCTTGAAATCAGAACACTTTCCTTGATTTGACAGAATCTTTCAGGCACTTTATTTCTGTGCTCAACCTTCAAAGTGAAGACACAGATAAATGCAAAATATTAATTCAGGTGACAAATGCAAACGCTTTAAAACCTCTCATGCATTATACGATTCATCAAGTTCATCAGTTCTATTTTTCACAAGGGCCTGTAGAAAGCTCTTTGGAACATACTGAAATGTAAAAGACATTTCTAAAGCAATTTTTTCTGCCAGGGAATTTTTACATGCACATTAATTTCATCTTGAACTTTGTTTCCTCTATGGACTCAGATGAAGGAAGCTGGAACAAAACAGATCATGGGATAAAAGGCACTTAGATGATTAGAGAAAGAAAACGTAGGAACATTTTGAAAAGCATTTTAATCTAACATAAATGCAACAAATGTATGATATGCCTTTGGTGTTCAAATTGTAGATAGTGACAAAACGTGTTTCAACCTCTATACTTTAATAGCAGAAAAAATAGGTCCTACGTGCTCCTTAATATGGAAGATACGTTTTTTAATATCCTGCAATATCATGAAATCTAAACAGGTTAATGGTGATGAGGACATCACAAAGTAAAATGTAACTGGAAAAAAGCATGCAATATGCTATGGTTAGAGGGCAAAGTTAAAAGCAACAGGAGTAAATAAAGTAAGGCAAAGTTTGAAGAAGGAAGAAGAAGGACTTCATGAAAGGAAAAACACATGTTCAGCTTTATGTTTTAAACCACTTTATTATGGGCAGAATCTAAATCATAGTTAGAAGCTGATATCTTCATGTAAGTGGTTATAGACTTGCCTGCAGTGTGAATACATTTTCGCAAATGGCGCGCAAATGAGACTGGAGTTGTTGTTGTGCACGAAAATAGCGTTGACAGTAACTTAAATTCACAGTTTGCAAAACTGTTTTGCGAATATTTTATCCGCCACCAAAGTTTTGGCGTAATTTATTCGCAGAGTGTGCACATAAATATTCACAACTTGCTAATTGTGACATATTTAAAAAGCTCCTATAGACATTCGCATTGTGAAAAAAAAATCGCAATTCTGTTTGCGCCCTCTTATTCAGCTTTATAAATAAAACCATGTGCAGGGCAAATATATTCACGTTGCGAACCAATCTGCCCTGCGCAAAGTTTATAAATGACCCCCATTGTGTTTTATTCCTCTACTAGTTTCCACATCTTGTCTGGAAAATTCCATATATAATCACATTTAATATTTATTTTTAAACAATTCATTTTATTGCTGACGTGATGGATTTGGTTTTGTTGTAAATCTTTTACAATTACAGGTATAGGATCCCTTATCCGGAAACCCGATATCCAGAAAACTCTGAATTACGGAATGACTGTCTCCCAGAGACTCCGTTTTATCCAAATAATCAAAATTTTTAAAAATAATTTCCTTTTTTCTCTGTAATAATAAAACAATAACTTGTACTTGATCCCAACTAAGATATAATTAATCCTTATCGGATGCAAAACCAGCCTATTGGGTTTATTTAATGTTTAAATGAATTTCAAGTAGACTTAAGGCATGAAGACCCAAATTACGGAAAGATCCATTATCCGGAAAACCCCAGGTCCCGAGCATTCTGGATAACAGGTCCAATACCTGTACGACAATTTTGTTTTTACATCTTAAAATCCTTCCTAATCTAGTACCCCCATTCTGTCCATTATCCCTGCCCCTTAAAATTGAGAACCTAGAAATTTCTTTTGTGCTATCATCAAATCCACCAGGGTAACGGGGGAAACAATTGGGGGCTGATTCACTAAGCTCGAGTGAAGGATTCGAATGAAAAATACTTCGAATTTCGAAGTATTTTTTTGGTACTTCGACCATCGAATTGGTTAAATTCGTTCGAATTCGAACGAAATCGAACGAATCGAACGAAAAATCGTTCGACTATTCGACCATTCGATAGTCGAAGTACTTCCCCTTTAAAAAAAACTTCGACCCCCTACTTCGGCAGGTAAAACCTACCGAAGTCAATGTTAGCCTATGGGGAAGGTCCCCATAGGTTTGCTAATCTTTTTTTGATCGAAGGATTTTCCTTCGATCGTTGAATTAAAATCGTTCGAATCGTTCGAAGGATTAGCGCTAAATCCTTCGACTTCGATATTCGAAGTCGAAGGATTTCAATTCGAGGGTCGAATTTCGAAGTATTTTTAACTTCGAAATTCGACCCTTAGTGATAGATGTTCAGCACATAAAGAAGTTCTTTCTGGCTTTCAGAATTTTCCTAAGAATAAGTTGTTCATGGAAAAGTATGCAAATAAGGAACTTCATCTGTTAACAGAAAAAAGATTGCGTCATTTGTATTTTGTGATAGTTCATAGTGTATGTAATAAACTTATAATCTTATAAAATGCACTTTACTGCTGCCTTGAAAATTTCTATTAGTACCCCCATCATCACCACCAACTGATGTTATACAGAGTCTATTCTGGACATGAAACTAGATACCTCTAATGAATGATTCAGCTGCCTGAACTGATAGGAGCTCCGTGTCTCCATGATGCTAACTCTGCTCTGCTTTGGGCTAATAGCACATGCTGGTGGAGAAACTATCCAGTATTTTGTAAGTAAACAAATGGGTAAAACTGCCCATTCAGCCTCCCATTCACTTTAAGACTTACACATTGGGGAATTGATTGACACTGTATTCATGTATTATAGATGTGCAATTACCTTATTGCACAGTGGACAATTATATTTTATTTGCTGATTGTGTCAATAAATGTTCACATTAAGACTAACGTACAGGGGCACATTTACTTAGGGTCGAATATCGAGGGTTAATTAACCCTCGATATTCAATCGTCGCAGTAAAATCCTTTGACTTCGAATATCGAAGTCGAAGGATTTACCGCATTTCCTTCGTTCGTACGATCAAAGGAAGAATCTTTCGATTGAACCATTAAATCCTTTGAATCGAACGACTCGAAGTATTTTAATCCATCGATCGAACGATTTTCCTTCTATCAAAAAAAGCTAGGAAAGCCTATGGGGACCTTCCCCATAGGCTAACATTGATGCTCGGTAGGTTTTAGGTGGCGAAGTAGGTGGTCGAAGTTTTTTTTAAAGAGACAGTACTTCGACTATCCAATGGTCGAAGGTCGAAGTAGCCAATTTGATGGTCGAAGTAGCCAAAAAAATACTTCGAAATTCAAAGTATTTTTTATTCTATTCCTTCACTCGAGCTAAGTAAATGTGCCCCTCAATGTTAAATATGAGTTATTATACGGTATACAATAATTTAATTATCTTCTGAAAAATCAGTCCCTCCATCTAGTAACAGTGACATTCTTGGCGACAAAACCTTCATAAGGCTTTCAAAGTAATTTTTTTAGACAGCTATGTATTATTTTTAAACTGTGTCTACTATTTCTGTGTAGCAAAAAGCAAGCATGGTACGGTGTGTTACTAATGTATTTTCTTTTTTTATTGAAGCTTTTACTAGCCAACTTGTACTAGCTGCGCAGATGCATACCATACAGTTCTTGGCACCAGGCCTTGTTACAGTATGATCATAGCATATGCTTAAAGGACAATGGTTTCCAGCTCAGCTTACCAAGAGGAGTGTTAGTCTTGGCTCTCATTCAATGCAAGGTAAATGCTTGCTATGCACAGACTGCTTTTTTAAACTGTTTTGATGTAGCTCATTTATGAAGCATAAAATGACAGATAAATGGAATATATATAAGAACCACTGCATACATCCTTTCTGAAAATCAATTAGTAGAGATTTTAAAAATTCATCAGCTTTGTCCTGTGGTTCCAAACCCCAGCAGGTCCTACAGCTCCCTCTCTACCCTCGCACACTGTTCTTTTGATCACACGTGGCAGCTCCTACCACGTAGCATCCTCCCTCTCCCCTTGCAAATGCCATTCTCCTCCTCACCTTAAATAAACTTTTAGAGGGACAGGCAGACTTTTCATGTCCTGGAAAATATACAAACTTTTTTTGATTTTTTTTTTGATACTCCTAGACCAGGGATGTCAAACTGTTGTTTTGGAGGACACATGTGACCCTCTTTCTCTCTCTCTCTGGTGGTTTAGCGGGGGAGTGAAAGGGACATCCGTTGCACATACGGCAGGGATGCCTGGCGCGTCCATCTTCGTGAGTGTCAATGAATGTTCTGAAAGGGATTGCCGCACCACTTGCTTCCTGCTTTGAAGAGGCGACACGGGTGACATCATCGTTCTTCATTCCTGCATCACAAACAGTTCTCTTGCCTGCCCAGAATTCTCCTTGGTCCTCTTATGCTAAGACCTGGTGGCAACCGAGGTTCGGAGGGCCCCTCCCGAAGCAAAAGGTAGGTGGAAGATTGAGCTGCGACCGGGACCTTGGTAAATGTTCTGGATTTGGGATACCAATCGTAACGGTACAGGTATAGGACCTGTTATCCAGAATGCTCGGGACCTGGGGCTTTCCGGATAAAAGATCATTCCATAATTTGTATCTTCATACCTTAAGTCTACTAGAAAATCATGTGAACATTAAATAAACCCAATAGGTTTTTGCTTTCAATAAGGATTAATTATATCTTAGTTTGGATCAAGTACAAGCTACTGTTTTATTATTAAAGAGAAAAAAGGAAATCATTTTTAAAAATTTAGATTATTTAATTTTAATGGAGTCCATGGGACAGGCCCGGACTGGCAATCTGTGGGTTCTGGCAAATGCCAGAGGGGCTGCTGTATGGTTCCATAGAAAGTTACCATATAGTGGGCTGGTAGGGGGCTGTTTGGGCTGGTACGGGGCTCTTTGGTCCTCTGTGTACTTGGAATGGCAGGGCCTATTTTGACTCCCAGTCCAGGCCTGCCATGGGAGATGGCCTTTTAATAATTTGGAACTTTCTGGATAACGGCTTTCCAGATAACAGATCCCATACCTGTACTTGTCATTTTTAAAAAACTAAAATATTTGATTAAAACGGAGTCTATGGGAGATGGCCTTCCTGTATAACGGGTTTCTGGATCACATATCCCATGCCTGCAGTAGCTGTACCCATATGGCTTTAAAAATGTGAATACGTATATTTAATCAATTTTTTTGGCATATTGTGTATTATCCACAGTGTTCTTTTAACAATGTGCGTTGAATCTTATAATATTATAGAAAGTGTAGTTCCATTGATAGTTATTGGTTGCATTTCCTTATGCTCTAGCCACAGAGAGGGGTAAACAAATCCAGAGAGAGCATGACGAAACCTGTCACACAAGTTAGTCAGTTCGATTCACTGAAACAGGAATCAGTCAGTGAAACTCAAAAGGAAAATGTAATAATAAAATAACAGAGCTGCAGTTCCTACTGAATGTATTTGTCAGCCAAGAAGACTAGAAATCTAATCATTTAGATGAGGGAACTATATTGTGGCCTAGAACTTCATCTAACGCTTTTGCACTGTGGCATCCAAAGCACTTCAATTGTCTGGCCCTCTTTTACTAATTAGAGCTAAAAGAACCACAAAATCATTTTCTGACTGAAAGGTTAATAGAACAATAACTAGTACTTCATCTACCAATGTTCCAAATTTCCCAAATGAATGATGCTGACTCACATCCGTGGATATAAACATTAAATACGTCTTTGTTTTTTCACTCGGAGATTTAGAATACAAAACTTCCCACATAAATTTAGATTGCTTAAAGTTTTACTGAGGCACATAACCATTAAGTAAACTACAGTATGTGGTTCACTTCATTGCAAACAAATTGAAAAAGAGCCCTTTACAATCATGTCCCTTCCAGCAGTGAATTAGCCTATGGCATATCGATAGTGAAATTATCTCTATTTGGTACCAAGTCATTCTGTTAGAAGTTTTATTTTAGAAAATAGCCTGACAGCCTTAGCTACTCTTAGCAGGGAATGTTCTTTGTGCAGAAGAAAGACTTTATTTTAACCATTCACATACTAAGTATTGAGAATGAGTTCCTGGCAGATAGGACCAACATTTTATTTTTACATGTTACAGGAATACTTTGTAGAAGGCTGACACCAATCTGGAGCAAGTAGTTGAAGCCAGGAATAGTGATGGGCGAATTTCGGGCTTTTTGCTTGCCGAAAAATGTGCGAAAAACGGCACCGGCGTCCGTTTTTGACACCGGAATCCATTTTTTTTTGGACGCCGGCATCCGTTTTTGGTGGGAATTCGCGCCTGGTGAATTAATTCGCCCATCACTAGCCAGGAACCAAAATGTAGTTTAAAAGAATTTTAAATTATTTTACATTATGAATGTATAAAAAACAAAAGCCTTATGAGTGTTGAGTCAAAAAGGAAAACATTTAATCATAGACTAACTTGCCATGAACATACAATATTCAGAGGAATATGAGCCAATAAGAGATTGGTGGGAGGAGCTCCCAACGAGAAGTATAACGGAGTATATGAACATATGTAATCCAGTACAATGCATATAACAAAAGCTGCCAGACAGAAGACAGAATGAAGAGAAACAGATGCTGAGAGTAAAGATGTGAAGATAAACTTGATTATTTCAGAATCGCTACAATTTTTATAAAAATTAATTATATTTAGAAAGTTTCTTATTTCAGTATGATGAAGCTTACAGTATATTACATTTTCATTTTCACAACAGTGAAACTTTAAGAGCTCAGAGATTATGTTCCCTCCTCTTACATTCTAGATAACTTTGTCTATACCAATTAATACAAATGAAAGGGTTCTATGACTGCACTCTGCAAAATGTTTTGCTATAGATATTTGCTATTCATCAAAGTTAATTGTTAGTACATGTTCCCTGATTCTTTCTTTAAGTTTGTCACTGGTTTGTCCTACATAATGTTTTTTTTTTTTTTAATTTTTCACAAGTTAGAATTTAAATACCATTTCTGGTATTACAGTTAATATAGTGTTGGATTTGACAGGTTATGCAAGTAGTGGTTAGAGAAAAAAGATTGTGTTTATATATTTACAGGTTATGTATTGTCTGGACCCGCATTTGTATATGCCCTTTGTGCATAGCATTGTAATAAATGTAGTGATGGGTGAATAAACTCACCTGCCGCGAAATGGCGGCAAATTTCAGAGTTTCGCCACCAGAAATTTTGGCAGCATCAAACAATTTAGAATGCACGTCCAAAAAGTCGCTAGCAGCAAAATCACCGCATGTCAACACTATTGGGACGCCCATTGACTTTAACGCCAGCCTCAAAATTGACACAGGCATAAATTTTCAGGTTTGACAAGTTTTTCACAAATTTTCCGCAGTTTCGTGAATTTCTTGGGAAATCACAAATTTTTCCGCAAAGCGAAACTGGAGAAATTCGCCCATCACTAATTGAGTGTCATTAGTTTGGATGAGACTGGGTGTAAATTTACTTCTCAACGTTTCTGTGTTCCTAGATACAATACTTCCATACCCGTTATCCAGAAAGCTCTGAATAACGGAAATGCTGTCTCCCATAGACTCCATTTTATCCAAATAATTAGAATTTGTAAAAATGATTTCCCTTTTCTCTGTAATAATAAAACAGTAGCTTGTACTACTAACTAAGATATAATTAATCCTTATTGGATTCAAAACCAGCCTCTTGGCTTTATTTAATGCTTACATGATACTTAAGGTATGGAGATCCAAATTACAGAAAAAGATACAGAAGATCCAAATTACAGAAAAATCAGTTCACGAGCATTCTGGATAACAGGTCCCATACCTGTATTTGGAAAAGGGTCTCTTTTTAAAATGACCATGTTTTTATTAATGATGTTTTTATTATATTGTATTGTACACTATAGGTAAGTACACAGGATATATTCTTATTTTATATATTCATAATGTAACATAAATTCAGATTCTTTTAAACTACATTTTGGCTCCTGGTTTCAACTACTTGATCCTGATGGGTGTCATGCCTGCTACAAAGTATTCCTGTGCTAACTCCTCTTGCTGAAGGTCTGTAGCCTGTGCACCCGGTCCCTTTGTTGTATGCAATAAGCTGATATTCATGTCCACTGAACTGATTATATTTTTGATGATCAGACACATTATAGACATATTTCTCCAGAAACCGTTGAATGAAGCACTGCTACACTAGTAATATAAAGATTACAGCTGGATTTGACAAAACAAGTGTTTGGAAACCAATAATTTTCTCTTAAGGGGTTGTCTTACTCCTTTCTTTGTATAAAGACAAATTATTTGTGTACACTGTAAATATTTCAATCAGTTGTATCTATAGTGTTTTTATAACTTTTCTCTATTCTTACCCTCCCAGACAGATATAAAATCTGAATGGAATGTGACAGCTGAACGTCAATATTCTCACAATATGATCCACTAGATTGATACCTATTATGAAGGAATAAAACTAAGGGTGGATCAGATAGAAAATAAGAGAGGAACCCCCACACATGCCGTTCATAAAAACTAGCTAGATCAGGACGGCCTCAGAAAGAGCTGATTTCAAGATATTAAATATAATTACTATCCCCACTAACCCTACAAGTTCTGGAATCTACTGCACAGAGAGAATAGGCTTTTCCCATAACATATTTAACTCAGACAGTCTATGAAACTGAAAACTCTTTGGCCTTTATCTCCTGGTTCAGTCTTAATTCAACATTTTGGGGTTTACAGATATAGCTTTGTTGATCAACTCTTACATGAAATATGTAGTAAAGAGACAAGGGCTAGAGTTGCAGCTCTGTTGAGTCCATACATGTAACTCCTTAGGGGACCTTGGTATTACTTCCTGGTCAATGTAAATGTTGTTGACGTGGGCCCAATTTTGTCTAGCAAAAGTCTAGCACTTTGCCCTTTTGCTTGCATTCCTATATGAGCCCTACTGTCTGCATTTTTGTTTGTGTGTTTTTGTTTGCATTACTGCAAGCCCTGACCCTTCAAGTTTACAGAGAATTATTTGTAAAGAACTCCTGCATTTAATAAAAGACTTGCACATACAAACTGTGTTGAAGTTAGTTAGATGGACAAGAAGTGTTGATTTTCTCAAAATAGCAACTTGGCATGAATGGAAAAAAAAAAAAAATCAATTGTGACAAATCAATTAAGGGTTACTTTCAAGGTGTATGCTGGATAAAATGTGCTGTATTTATTCCTTTGGAAGCCATTTCAATATTCCTATTAGAAAGATAAATTATTAAATAAATAGATCTCCTTGACACCAGGAGATTTGTTTTGCTAATTAGCAAAGTCTGTAGAATGTTCCCAAGTGAATAGATTTACACCAGGAATAACAAACCCTGTTTTAAGGTAGACAGGGTGAGTATTTTATAAATTAGAATGCATTGCTAATCTGCATAATATTTTTAAATTTGTAAGCCGTCATTAAAAATCAAGTTAAATATGGTTCTGGCAGGCTTTTATTTGTTCACTGATATAACTAAACATAGTACCTTATTGCTTTTTAAGAATCAATTAATGGAACCATTTATACAGAGTATACTTAGAATTTCCGAAGAGCATTTAAGAGCTATGGCACATCAAGCCTTTTCATAGCAACAATGAGAATGGTGGAAAACCACCATTAAAAGTCTTGTGAATAGTCTTGTTTGGATGTCTTCTTGCTTGCTTAAACTTTACACTTTCAAGCTGGTCTTAGAGTTAGTGTTCTGCAAAATTTGTAATGGCATGTACTTTACTTGCTGGACTCTGGCTCTGATGGACTTTAAACATGGAATGTTCCAGTTTATGACCTCTGACCTTGAGGTGTGCGATAGGCTGATCGATCTCTACAACAGTAAATGCAGGACACCAGGCCAAGAACTGAAGAGCGCAATGATGTAGCCCTTATCCTGACAAGGTTTTTCAACCTGCCCATTCGTTATCTTGCCTATTTTCGGATAGATATCAGTTGGTCAGTCCCATTGGATGACTCCATACATGAGCCAATACATTGCTGACTCCAGAAACTCCAGAAAGAGACAGCTTTTATCAGCCCATTTTTAGCCACCTCAGCCAATGGGTCAGGAAGGCAGAGGTATTACTGGTGAAATTGGAATTATATCCTGCCTTCCTAAACCTGTATGTTCCATCTCACTATCCTCGCCAGCAATTTAAGATCAGCACTTCATGGGAACATTGAGGCTGAGGATCTAGCACTCATCACTGCTTGTAGCTTGAGCACTGTGGTCTGCCCTTAGCTCTTGCTAATTCTGCCTTGCTTTGCTTGTCCAGCAAGCCTTGCCATCTGTAAAGGCATGAGCATCCTGATTCATTCAAGCATCCTAGCCTGCCTACCCTGCCTTGTCATAGTATTCTCATATCCTGTAACCAGTGTGCTCTGTTCTATGCCTGGTCCATATTTGTATATTCTTAACCTTCATTTATTTGTGGCATCTATTTACATAGTGATTTTAACGTCATATAATATTAAGTGTCTCAGTTTATCAGCTCATGTAATTTTTGCTTGGCTTGAAGATCTGTAGGAATGCTGAGGGTTTTGATATTTTATTAGAAGGGTAATGCTATCTGTATTGTTTTATCTCTCCTTCTCTATGACCATGTTGTCCTCTTCTGCCTAGACATGTTCCTGCATGACCAGACCTCTGCCCACTCGATCTTGCTTTTGGGCCCCTGCTGTCTCTTGCCTGAACTATTGACTACCTTCCCCAATCCTAGTATTAAAGAATATCCCCAGTTCCTGGGATTTTATTTTAGAAATCCTTTCAGCTATATATTTTAAAAAAAGTTCAATTTGCCTGAGCTATTTTAAAGCTGATATGGAGATGATCCCCTGAGAAGTCCACTGAGTTGGATGTAAAATGTAGAATTGGAAAAGCACATAAAAATCGATGTTAAATTTATAGCTAAGTGACTGAAAAATTATATTAGGTTACGGGTCTTAAATTGTAAAATACAGTCCTAAACTTAAAAATGCTGGAAAAAGATTTATTTGATAGGCACTTGATATTTATTCACCAACTATTGTTTTTCCTAATATGAAATCAAAGACGTCAATATAAGTTGTGTTCAAAGAAGATCAAACACAATTTTATTTTAAAGGTAACATCACAGAAAAAGGCAAGATCTCTCCAAGGAGGTGAAAATAATACGCTTTATTGAACCAAAGGCTAATTTTCTTTTTTGAAGCATTTGTTCATTATGTGGAAATGTCAAGCTTTGTAAGCAAACGAAATCATTTTTCCCTCTTAGCTCATATTTAGAATTTTTGGAAATTCTGTAAAACGTGAGCCAAATGGAAACCTGATTCAGGAACAAAATCAGGAACATTTATTTCACTTTCAATGCATTGTGCTGTAAGTAAAATATCAAGTTAATTATAAAGATGATATTTATTGACAAACGTTAAGCTCTATGGTAATATAGTTACGCTAGAACATAGAAAAAACACAATGAACCTAATCGGACTCCCCTTAATGGTTGGTACAAATCCCTAGAGTTTATAAATGAAAGGTATAACCGTCTGCCAGAGCATCAAAAAGTTGCTCAAATGCTGCATTTTTTTTCTAAAGTAACCTTATTCCCTCAACGTTTGAACTATTCCTACAGGTACTAGATGTCTTTATAAAGGTCTCTGCAGATTGCAGGAACCACCAAGTTAGATTTATAATCTTCTCTCCCGAAAGGCAATAGCATGTGGAGGGCTGTTTAGCAGACAAATATTTATTACATTCAACTGTTTGTCCAATTTCTGATCCAGATATTTTTCCACTTGCTGCATTATATGATGTGCCCTAGCACCAAGCACAGACCACAGTCTACTCCTTTTTTTATTAGACTGGTTGACTTTTTAGAGTGATCTGAAAACCAGAATGCCGCTCAGAGCTGTTCTCTTTAAAATCTTCACTCAAAAGGGCAAACCTGTGGCAGTTCGCTAGCTGTGGACCAGAAACTCAGAATCATCTTATAACCAGACAACCAAGTCTCACCTTTTTAACCTCAACAATCTCTAGGCTACCATCACTCCTATTAGTGTCTGTTCAGTTATCAACCTTCTCTGGTTTGTGGTTCCTCTCTAACCTGCAAGCTCGTCCTTTAGATTCTTAATCTCTCATTCAAAAAATGAAAACCAGCTAGTGACACAAAATGCACGCTTATTCTCTTACAAGTAGCTTCTTGCTGAAAACAAGTCCGTTTCTACCTTGAACTCCAAGTTCAGCTAGTATTTTGTAAGGTTTAAGAGCAATCTATAGTGCCACATTCAACAGTCTCTTTACCATTAAACACTAGCTGTGCAGACTCTATCATGGGAATAAAATGTAATTAAGAAAATGTTTTATAAATATTTCCCTTGCTGTGGGATATTGAAAGCTGGCAAAAGTCTATAGTGGTCTTTGTTATTTATCGTAGTTGGTACTTTCATTCTTTATAGATTTTGTTGCTCTTGCTTTTCGGCCGCTTTTCTTAGATAGAAAATAAATCAATCAATGAAAACATTAGCTCTGTACAGAATATTATTCAATCAATAACAACATTAGATCTATATAGAATATGATTCAATCAAGATAAACATAAAACAACTGCTCTGTGTAGGCTGAAGTGTCTTTGAGTCTGACTAACTATAAAATGAGAGTGAACTCATATTTAGATGTTTGGAATTATAGTTCAAGCACACTCTTCAAAAGCAGGTGTTTGGGAGGTCCTTTAAAGGAGAACTAAACCCTAAAAATGAATATGGTTAAAAATGCCATATTTTATATACTGAACGTATTGCACCAGAGTAAGTTTCAGCTTGTCAATAGCAGCAATGATCCAAGACTTGAAACTTGTCACAGGGGGTCACCATCTTGGAAAGTGTCTGTGACACTCACATGCTCAGTGGGCTCTGAGCAGCTGTTGAGAAGCTGAGGTTAGGGGTCGTCACAAATTATCAAGAATAAAATGAGGTTTGCTTGTAATGGAAACTGATGCTACAGGGCTGATTATTAAATGCTGATGCTATTTGCTGCCATGTAGAAATTATCTGTATTAAAGAACTGAGTCACCTTTATAACCTTTTATTATGTTATAAAACAGCCAGTGCTAAGTAACTTTTCAATTGGTTTTTATTATTTATTTTCTATAATTTTATAGTTATTTGCCTTTTTCTTCTGACTCTTCTGCAACTTTCAAATGAGCGTCACTGACTCCCTTCTAAAAAAGCAAAAGCTCTATAAGGCTACAACAGGGGAATGTAATAAAAGTCGCAAAGAGCAAAACAATTCGCACCAATAAGACTAAAAATCCACATCTTGCAATGTAATATTGTTCTTTAAACTGTTATTGCATTGCGAATTTTAATTGCGCACTCATAAGAAGTGCTTGAAGGTGTCGTACTCTTTTGGAGCAAACATAACGACTTTTTCAGTAAGAAGTTTTATTACATTGACTGCGCATTGGCGCAAACGATAAAATTCGCAAACGGTCTTTAACTGTCGGAAGTGGTCGCTAAACAGTTTCCGGGCTTTCAAAAGCTATATTAAATTCGCACAAAGCAAAATTTGTTCGCGCAAAGGCATACCTTTTCGCATTGAGAATAGTTTTTCCGTGAGCGATTTTTATTACATTCCCCCGCAAATGTATTGTTATTGTTACTTTTTATTTCTGATCCTTATATTCAGGTCCTCTCCTATTCATATTCCAGACTCTTATTCAAATCAATGGATAGTTGCTAGGGTAATTTGAACCCTAGTTACCAGATTGCTTTAAGTGCAACTTGAAGAGTTGCTGAATAAAAAGCTAAATAACTCAAAAACCGTCAATGATAAAAAATGAAAACCAAATGCAAATTGTCTCACAATATCACTCTCTACATCATACTGTACTAAAAGTTATCTCAAAGGTGAACAACCTCTTTAATTACTAATCAGCCTTATATTGTGACATTTCTATTCTTTGTGTACTGTATATTGTACAAGAAGATGGGGAGCTATTGGGGCATTTTTGGAGGTACAGATCTTTACTGTTGTGGTTGCCTTGGGCTGGTACAAAAGTCCATTGTCTTACATTTAAATCACCTGACAAACACTCATACCAGCGTTTGCTCCATAGCTCCATTGTTTTCAGTTACTTTCAGTTCAGTTACAGCTATTCATGAGATTAAGATTCAGAGACATATTTTGCACTAATGCGGGGAGGGAGAAGTATGGAGGGTAGTGGATTGGGCTCTTCTCATTAGGGGGGTTTAGTTTTTCTTTAATTCAAAAGTAAGGCTGAGATTTTTAAGAAATATCTTGAACAAAAACATCTGTTTTGAAATATTTTTGCATACTCAAAAAAAGAAACAACTGAAGCAGGTAAATCTGTGAAAAATATTACAATGTGTTGCACAAGTTAATATACAAACACACATATAAAATCTGAACTGCTAGAGAAAGCAAAAATAATAACACAAATTATAAATTGAAAAGGACATTTTTAAGTGTTATTTTGGAATTAGCAAAAAGAAGCAGACATCTTTGATTAGTAAGGGCACAGTATCATTGTGTCAAAGGAGTACGGTACATCATAGCGGAACATAAAGGTCATGTGCTCATGTCAGGGAACAAAGAATTGGAAATCTGACAAGAGGATTTTGGCATGTAAGTCAGTGTCTAGTGGAGAAGGTCTGTGAACTTTCTTGGTGTGTGTCACTATGGCACTGTAACTGAAGCCGGTGAAATTGAGGCAATATAATAGAAAACACAAAAGGAAAAACTGCACCGTACAAAATCTCTTTCTTACAAAAAGTAATAATATAAAAACAGAAATGAAAAAACAGAATCTATGTACAATATATATATATATATATATATATATATATATAAAAATAAATTTTGTTTTTTCCGTTTCTGACTTCTTTCCTCTGAGTGCTGTCTTTTATGCTTTCTAAAGGGCAGATTTATCAAGGGTCGAATTTCGAAGTAGAAAAAGCTTAGAAATTCGACCATCGAATTGGAATACTTCGACTTTGAATATCGAAGTTTTTTTACATCAAATGTCGAAATAAAATAATTCGATCGAACGATGAAATCCTTCGAATCGAACGATATGAAGGATTTCATCCATCAATCGAACGATTTTTCTTCGACTTCAAAAAAACTTAGAAAAATGCTTTATTGAAGTTTCAACAATTACAAGTTGACTTGCAAGCATATATTTAATACTTTGAGACATACATGTCAACATATTTTTGCCACATTACAGAAAAAATAGAATTTCTAATTTTTTTACTTCGAAAATTCCCGAGAAAACTCACTTCGACCCTTGATATATCTGCCCCTTAGTGTCCGTGCATGTACTGTATGTGCATTTCATTACTCTTTTAAAAAGAAAACTTTTTAAAATCATTAAATGAGATTATACTATATTTTTGTGATTTGTTAAGGTTAATAAGGTAAGGTGTATTTATTTTTTCATTGTGGATAAATAAAATAATTTAGATTCAGTTATAAATCTGCTCCATTCAACTGGTAACAATCAGGAACTGATATTTGTAAGTAAAGTTCCATATACAATGTATTTTGAGGATAAATACCCATTACATAGTAATTTATTCAGTAATAAAGTAAACCTCCACTTCATTAAGGAAGCTCATGGAAATTAATACAAACAGTTAATCAGATCAACTATCAGCTGGTTTCTGTTACAATCTACTGTAGTATATTTGAGTTTTTGAGAAAATAGACATTCACCATTAGGCTTGGGCGATTTTGACCCGTTTTGCTTCGCCAAAAATTTGCTGCCGGCAAAATGTCAACGACGCCCATTAAAGTCTATGGGCGTCAAAATTTTTTTGACACGTGTCTGGTTTTTTTGGGTGTCATTTCTGCGGGAAAAAATTCACCCATCCCCTATTCACCATCTCTACAGATCTCCTTACTATGTTATTTCATCCCAACACAAAAAATATAAAATATGTGCCTTACTGTAAATTACTGTACGATGGAAATATTGAAAAAAAAAAATGTGCAAAAAATATATTATAATTCTGTAATTGCTCTAAACCAGACCTGCATTTTGAACCTTTTCAGTTTCAATAAATAGATTATTATAATAAACTAGTTGGCGCAATTTATAGCATGTTGTATAAAGCCATTACTACACCCATATGAGGTGTTACATACCAATGTGTTACAAGTTCAATTGATATTAATAAGTCTAATAATAATTAATAAGTCTATTTTCTAGTAGTGGGAGCATTTTATCTTTTATGGTAACATTTTGTGACCCAGTTTGAGAAGGAGAGACAGTGATTACCAAATGGCTGTATTTATTTATTTGACATGGTAGATGTAACAGTTTAGTATGTTAATATGCGAGAAGCTAATTACAGGACACCACAAGGTAAATACTAGGATCAGGTGATGCAAAAGACGATTGTATATAATAGGTGACAAAGACTCGAAAGGCAGACGGCACTTCTGAAAATAGGGTTTATTGGAGTTCCTGCTGGAAGAACCTAACGCGTTTCGGGAGTTATCCCTTAGTCATAACGGATCCCATACCTGTACACCTATATAATAGGTGTACAGGTATGGGATCCGTTATCTTAAAACCCATTATCCAGAAAGCTCCGAATTACGAAAAGGCTGTCTCCCATAAACTCCATTTTATCCAAATAATCCAAATTTGAAAAAAGTATTTCCTTTTTCTCTGTAGTAATAAAACAGTACATTGTACTTGATCCAAACTAAGATATACTTAATCCTTTTTGGAAGCAGAACACGCCTATTAAGTTAATTTTATATCTACATAATTTTCTAGTAGACTTAAGGTATGAAGATCCAGATTACCACAGGTCCTGAGCATTCTGGATAACAGGTCCCATACCTGTATACTGATATCGCTGACATCTAAAAGTGCAGTAACAGCTGGACTGCACACCATGCCTGTCATCAGCTTAGCCTGGTAAACTGATCAGCAATCATCAATAGATAAAGCAGCCATGCACTATAGAAATTAAATACTGACATTGTGAGAAGTTGCATCTTTCATTTGTTATGCCATCACAGGTTAAAAGACAAAGTAATATTTTAAATCCTTACTTAAGTTATACATGGAAGACAAGGTTAGACCGATTTACAATAAAATGCCTTTTATTATAAGCAACTTTCATTTCTCTCTGTTGAGCACAGTTGTAGTGGGAATAGTAGCGCATTTTGGTTCAGTGTTAGTTATGGGCGAATTAATTTGCCGCCGGTGAAGAAATTCTCAAAACGGGCACGAAAATTCGCCGGCGTCAAAAAAAAGTGACACCGGCGTCCGTTTTTTGGACGACAGCTTCAAAAACGAGATGCCGGCGCCGTTTCCCAAATATTTCACCGTTTCGCGAATTTGCGCTTTAGTAAATGTGCCCCCGGGTGGTTCTGGTAAATTGGGCTTTGAAGGTTGTTTTGTAAACAGTCCTCATATCACCGGAAAAAGCAAGTGGCAGATCATGGGATCTCTGCAGCAGATATATTTTATACTTTTATAATCTCACTACAATTGGTGAAGTAACTAGACTCCATGATGACTGATCAAATATGCTAACCTATGTGTCAGGAGTACAGCTATATATATATATATATATATATATATATATATATATATATATATATATATATATATATATATATATATATATATATATATATATATATATATATAAATATAAATATATATATATATATATATATATATATATATATATATATATATATATATACAATGCACAATAAATAACCGCATTCACAGGACTTTCTCAAAATTCAAAAAAAAAATTATTTAACAATTCGACCCTTAGAATCGAGCCGTCTTCAGGAAGTCTTCCTGATGTGGGTTCGATTCTGAGGGCCGAAATGTTGAATACATTTTTTTTAATTTTGAGAAAGTCCTGTGAGTGTGGTTATTTATTATGCATTGTGAATATTGGTTTAACCATCACCCAGGCAATAACTCACACACACATTAAAAAACAGCACAATTGTGCACTCCATTTAGAAAGCCTGGGTGTCAGATTATTTTATAATAAAGCAGCATACAAAAATTGCACTTACAGGACTTTTAAAGTAAAAAAACATTCTTTTTAAATTAAACCAATAAATACATGTAAAAAAGCACTTTTTTCCACTTTGAAAGTCCTGTGAGTGCAGTTTTCGTAATGTGTAATGTTTGCTGGTTCTTAAGTAAAACACAAAGCAAGTGATTCATACACAAGCCACTAACAATCTGGATCAAGGATACCACTTAGCATATTTAATATGCTCTGTGCAGCCCTCATTTACTGCCTATTTTAGTCATAATCATTGGAATAAATAATCTGGCCATCTAAGAATTTGTTTTATTATTACATTTAATCACAGAATTTTCTAGCCAAATATGTTTTATTTTCAGAGACTGTGCTGGCAATATCATTCTTAATAGTGATTTGTTTTTTTCCAGATCGGAACTATAAGTTAGTGTATATACAGTACATACTGTAAGTGCATTGTGTGTGGGGCTCATACATAGACAGATATTGTTCATGTGCATCACGCTTTTCAAAACACATCATTTCCAAAATCAGATCAGCCTGATTTTAACAAAAGCATTTGTGTTATGATGCTATAGCTAGAATGGCAACAAATCAACGTTAGCAGAGACAACAGAACAGCTACGAAATACTGTACAATCTCCGCTGTAAGCTCAAAATAGAACTTTTCAGAATTGAAGAACTGTAAATCCCCAAATTGCTGTCATTTTACATAATTTAACATTTACGAAACACCTTACATTTCTATAAAAGAGGTCCAACAAATTTAATAATTAGTGATTAGCATTTTGTATCATGTAAATATTCTCAACAGCAACTTTTTTTTGTTTTGTGAAACTGCAATATTTTTCCTGAAATAAGTCTATAGGAAGGCAAAATATTAAGGTGTTTGTAGCTGTGCAATAGCCTATATATTGCCCTACCTTGCTAGAGAAGCTCCTTTCCAGTATGTACAACTGTTCTTCATAGAACATCAAAAGTTATCATTTTCGTCCAAACATGGTGTCTGGACAGTTCCTGAGATACACAGGAGGATGACTTGGGAGGGCTCAGATCCAATTGATTGATGAGGAAACCATTGAAAATCTATTGTTTGAAATTCACACATGTTTTATTGATATTTTAGAACACTACATTAGAAAAAAAAGTTCTTGTTTCAAGTATATAGTTTTGTTTTGAAGATATTACTTTTTCATTTTATGTGGTTATTGTCTCTCGAGGCAACTGGTAATGTTCAATAAAACAGCACCATTTTCTGCCTCGCAGAATAAAATAGAATTTGTATGTATTTGTTGCTAACATTGGTTTATGAATAATTTTTATTTTTTTATTTTGCTGCTCCGCATATCCCACACTGTATTAGGTACCAAGAAAATACACCCTGAATATAATTGCCAGGGGTCCACTGTGCATAGTGTGGTGCCCGTTGTTCATAGGTTTACCAAAGTATCTGGCATTTAGAGGCCCCAAAATAAAGTTAGTGCATACAAATAGTCCTGTGGATAACTTCAGGTAATGAAAAATCACATCGACTGCATTTTTTGTGTGGGTAAAAACACAGAAATATATTTTAATCTAAAATGGGTACCCATGTCTTTCTTCTCCAAAGTAATGAGTCACAAGGCTTTCCCAAAATTGTCAGTTTTGGTGAAGTATCTGAAAATTGCCTCAAAGCTTCAACTTTCAATCATCATATGGCCCATGTATCATTATGTACCAAGCAAAAGCACCCTAAATATGATTGCCAGGGGTCCTACAAACAGTTTGGTGCCCATTGTGCATATGTATCTGGCATTTAGAGGTCCCAAAATAAAGTTGTGTGTGTCTGTACAATTGGCGAATTGGGTGTTGTGTGCGTGTGCAAGCATGTGTGAGTGCTGTGAATGTAAGGGGCAAATTCATCAAGGGTCGAATTTCGAGGGGTTAAATCCCTCGAAATTCGACTGGGGAATAGAATCGAATAGAATCGAATAGGCAATTCGGGCAAATTTACGCGCTGGCGAATAGTCGCTCAATCAAATATTCGCTCGAAGGATTTTCATTCGATTGAATGCCTTTTTATTCGATCAAAAACTTGGAAAACGAGCCTATGGGACTTTCCCATAGGCTTTTAAAGCAATTTGGTAGGTTTTAGGTGGCGAAGTAGGCAGTCAAAGTATTTTTAAAAGAGACAGTACTTTGACTATCGAATGGGCGAATAGTCGCAGCGTTTTTGTGCTCGATCCAGTACTTCGACTATCGAATGGCGAATAGTCGCAGAGTTTTTGCGCTCGATCTATTCGAATCATTCTACTCAGGCGAATTTACGCCAATTCGATAGTCGAGGAGCACAAAAAACTACTCGAAATTCGAAGTTTTTTTACTTCGAATCCTTCACTCGAGCTTGGTGAATTGGCCCCTAAGTGTGTATTGGTAAAATGAGTTTGTGTTTGTGTGTGTAGGGTGCACTAACATGGGGTGGCAGACTCACGATCATCCAGGAGGGCTGGAGGAAGAAGTTACACTGTCTTCTTCATGGATACAGTAAGTAGACAATATATATATATATATATATATATATATATATATATATATATATATATAAACTTGGATGTAGTTGACCACCTTAAATATATTGCAATTTATGGACGAAAAATCCCTGTTTTGTTTGAAGGGTAAGGCATTTTTTTGTAGCTTAAGGCACAAAATGTCTCAATGTCCTTAACAAAATTGCTAATGGGTTGAGTGTATTGTATTTGTCTGTATGAATTTTGTGGTCACAGCCTCATTGCACCCCCGTTAGTTTTTAAAAATTAGTGGTGAGCACAACTTTCCCTTGTTTGCTATAATATACAAGTGTTTTCCATAATGGCAATACATCTTGACAAAGGTTCTAGTCCATGAACCGGAAACACTGATGATATGATGCCTTAAATCCAATACATGGCAAATGAACAGGAGTGCATGCTAATTTCAAATATTTATCTGTTACCAAACTGAGCACAGCACCCAGTGTGATTTGATCTTAATACAAAGGAGAGCGAGTGTGGACATCTGTGGATAAAGTATATATCCACTGTATAGATATTTATATCATTGCCACTTTAAAGGGCATGTAAAGTATAAAAGAGAATAAGGCTAGAAATGCTGTATTTTGTATACTAAATATAAACATGAACTTACTGCACCCCAAGCCTAATCAAACAAATAATTTATGCTTTCAAAGTTGGCTACAGGGGGTCACCATCTTGTAACTTTGTTAAACATCTTTGCAAGACTAAGACTGTGCACATGCTCAGTGTGGTCTGGGCTGCTTAGGGATCGTTATAAACAAAGCTGCTTGAGTTCTGCATTGCTTGAAAGTAAGGCGGGGGCTCCCCCTGCTGTTCATAAGTATGATTGTTTCCCTGCTCAGCAGTTAGGGGCCATCTGACAATTCCTATCCACAGCAGTAAATGAAGGGAGAATTTCAATGCATACAGTCAGGTTTCTTATAACAGTACACATTTTTTAATTAAAGTATATTGAAGATAGGTTTCTTTTTCATTAAAGAAAGTAAAAATGGGATTTAATTTTTTTGCCTTTACATGCCCTTTAATGTAGAAAGGACCATTCTTTCTTTTATCTATTTTACATAAAATTCTTTCTGGGCTTAGATTTTGGAAAATGTAAAAAAAAAACTTTACAATTACAGTATTTTGAACTACAGGGACTTCAAGCCATATGACTATATGCAAGAAGGTCCGCACTCTCAGGGCTTATAAAAATAATAGTATTTATTGTATATGACTAACGTGTCGGCTAGATCCATAGCCTTTCTCAAAGTAACAAACTGAGCATTAAGCCGCCTTAAATATACACAATGGCGGGAAAAGACAGCTGGTGAATGTCACATGATCAGTAATGCAATCACTATTAGTACTATCACTTTAAATACTTACATTGTACAAAATCCACACTTAAACACAAATAAAAAACTAGACAATATATATCCCCTAGTTCATTTCACTTACAGTTAAAAACAAGACATTTGTAACCACAGAAGTAGTGATGGGCGAAACAGCGCCGGCAATTTTTTCAGCAAATTTTCGCGGGCGTTTCGCGAATTTATTCGCTGGCGGCGAATCGCGCAAATTCGCCGCGAATTCGCGCCTGGCGAATAAATTCGCCCATCACTACACAGAAGTGGTAAAGAAATCCTTGTGCAGTGTTATTAGCTCCAGACTAGTGATGGGCGAATTTATTCGCCAGGCGCAAATTCGCGGCGAATTTGCGCGATTCGCCGCCAGCGAATAAATTCGCAAAACGCCCGCGAAAATTCGCGGAAAACGGCCTGTTTCGCGAATTTTTCGGCGTTTCGCGAATTTTTCGGCGTTTCGCGAATTTTTCGGCGAAGCGAAACGGCGCAAATTCGCCCATCACTACTCCAGACGCAACCTGTCTCACAACCGCCATCACAGAGCCTTTGGACAAATGAAAGATACAGCCGATGACTGCACCTCTGGTGTGACAGCCAGTCCAATTTTGCAGTGCATCCCCTGAGAGCAACTCTGCTGGTTCTAGCCATAATATATGGATGGCCGGGATCCTAGATGCAAGGTCTAACTTTGCGGACCAGACTCAAGGAACCAGACTCTAGGAACTCCACTGGTTAGGGCCCAGTGTAGTGTGCACCATTCCTGAGGCAACACTGAGAGATATCTGCATGCTGGAGAGAGGCACCTGGCAGTTTGAGTAATAACCATAAGCCACTATATTGATGTGTAAATATGTTGCATCTTCTTTAAAACCACTTAAAAGACATCTATCAAGTGCTTTGACCAGGTTGGGGCATATGCTTGAACAAAATGAGCAAGCTTGTTATACACATGCTTGTAACATATGTTCAAGGAACACGACAACTAATCTATTACTCCACTGATTACTTGAGGATCAGTTAATCAACTTGAGTTCATAGTTATAGTGATAATTTGTTTGAGGCTGCTGGATATTGTGCATATTCAAGAAGTCATCCAAGCCACTTTTGAAGGCATCAATGGATACTGCCATCACATCCTCACTGCCCTTACCACAAAGAATCAATTTGCGTTGCTTCAAGTTGAAACTTTGTTAATCCGTTCTAAAAGGGATGGCTTCTTGTTCATACCTATGTGAAAAAATCCCTCTCACTATCTGTCTGTAATGTCTTCTGATGTATTTGTAAAGAATAATGTCCCTTTGCAAGAGCCTTTTCTCCAGGGAGAGAAATCCCAACTTCGACAGTCTACTTTAATAGCTTAATTCTTCCATCCTTTTTACCAGTTAAGTTGCATGTCTCTGATTTTTCCAGCACATTAATATCCTTCTTCAGGACTGGAGGCCCAAAAAATGCCTTGCTGTTTTATTTGTCTTTTGCTTAAGTCACTAAAAATCTGTCGTGTGTGTTAAACAATGCCCACAGAATAACTAAACCACCAGCAAAATAATTGTTATTTCCTGATGTGGACCCCACATTTATACTCTGATCAACAATGCAGCCTCCATCATCTTCATCTATATCCACACCTTTGTTTCTTCCATGGCATGAACATTTACACTACAGTTGTACAATATGGTTGTCTATAAGATGGACAGAGAGAGATGAGGTACTTAAGAGGATATGATTATTTTGTACACATATGTAAGATATAAATACAATAGGTATTCAGAGGCTTATTCATCATTAGACATTTATGAAGGACAGAAGGTCCTCTCTTAAAAGAAATTAGGTTTTGCCATTGTAGTTGTAGTCATATAAAGGGTACTACTGTACGAACAATAACAATGGAAAGTCTTTGTCTAAAAAAGGTTGTATCACCAAGCCCATTGTTTTGTATCAATCACAGATTTAATGCAAACAAGAAAATAGCAGCTTTTTTATAGCTGCTATTAACATAAATACAAAGATGATGCAGGAAGATATTTTCTTGGAAGCATATTGGAACATTTTTTTTCTCGTTACCTTTCTCTGAATAAAGTAAAAAGAAATTATGAAAGAGAACACTTCACAACTTCATCCTTGGCACATATTTTCGACCCATTAAATGTTATAGGTATGAGTTAAATATTTATTAATTATTCAGTCATTGTTCCAAGAATAAATTCTGCCCAAATTCCACCCTTATTGGCCCTGAGGCTAAGCTTCTAGAACCTCTCTGGTCTCTCATAGGGTGGTCAGCTACACAGTTTGGATATCACTAGCATAGACTTAGTTTTGTGGGTGAGGGTGTACAATGTGGTAAAAAAATGCACAAACACATTTAGTATCAGTATCTAGGTGGTGTGGCACTCCTAAGGTTGAAATTACATTTTTGGTGAATTTACCCCAAAATCTTGAAAATCGGCAAGCTACCGGGACTCCGTATATTGTGAAACCATGAAAATCTGTAAATTGCTGAGATTTGGTGTGAGCATATTCGGAGTTTATCTCAATGAATACGCTGAGATGCATCAGGTGCCATCTTGGATTTTTGGAAAGAGTTATTTGTAAAGTGGAGACATCACGAAAAGGCAATTGGATCCAGCGCTAAGTGACCTGTCACCAAGTGACCGTGCCCAACTGTACCCTTGAGGAAAGCCCGGAACGCAGGCTCTGGTGAGATCAGTCCATTATTGGGGGGCATATGTAGCTCAAAAGAGAGGGGGTGTGGGGGACATCCCATTTAACCCCTTTTTGTAACCTTCTCTACATATATCTCCACATAATAAGCCGGGCAACCCATTTGGGGAAACTACCTCTTACTTGATTACCAAATTGGAGAACTATATCTCACACTGTAATACTCCCAAGTTGGAGAACTATAACTCAATTTTGCTCTACATAATTGTTGCAAGACTGGGGGAATCATTCAATACATCTTAGGAGATTTGGAAAATTCCCATTACTGTGATTTTAAGTGACCACCTACCTGAATCATTTTGAAAAATCTTTTTATGCATTTATATTGTTATATTTGTTGGGTTCCTGGTTGGCCAGGTTTTAGATGGAATTTTTTTAAAGCAATATAAAATTCTTATACATTCAGATTAATTTGGTCTCCAAATACACCTTTAATCAATTTATATATCCTGTAGGTGTTGACATGGTGTGCCAAGTAAAAAAGTCCCATGCCTCTGATACCATCCTAATATACCAATGCCATGTTCTCCTCATAACTAGATGCACCTTTAACTTCTTTTTTCACCCTGCCTATAAAATGTGCATAGTTGCTCTAAAATCTGTACATCTGTACATCATGTAAAGTGCATTTACTTTAAAATCTGTCTCAACAAATATTTATAACAATGTGAGCCAGAAAATATTCCAAGAACATGTCATTCTGTCAAATATTTTGTGGCACATGATATTTTCAATATATGACTGGGTTGTGTTCTATCCTAATTTCTATATACAATGTTTTTTTTGTATATTAAATGTAGCAGATTGCTGCTCTGTGCTCTCCTTCTTCCTCCTCCAAGTTGCAAGTCAGGACCCACGCAAAGGCCTTCAAGGTCATGGACGAAAGCTACACTTTAAAGTCTCTTTCCTTGATGATAAAGGCAGACAAGTTTCTCCTCATGTGGCTGTTAGTTAAATTTAAATATAGTAGCTTACTGCATGGTGCTCCCTTCCTATCATACTGTATGTACTGTAATGTTTGGGCTTAAAGGCCAAGTGAATTTCTCTGGTTTACTGTTTGACCCCTTCTGATTAAAACCCAATATAACAAACAAGGGAAAGTTGTGCTCACCACTAATTTTTAAAAACATTAGGCGGGTGCAATGAGGCTGTGACCACAAAATACATATAGACAAATACAAGAGTCCTCTGCACTCAACCCATTATCAATATATTTAAGACAGAGACATTTTGTGCATACTGCTACTGAAAAATGCCTTTCCCTTTAAACAAAACAGGGATTGTTTGTCCATATATTGCAATATATTTAAGCTGGCCAACTACGTCAGTCATCCCATATCTGGCCAGTCCTATGCTCAATTTTCATCTGATTCATTAAGAACTGTATTGCTTCATTATACATTTTACAAAGGGACTAGGTTTTACCTGCAACTTACTCGCTGCTTTCAAAGTAAAACTCCCAAACTTGGCTGCCCTTTTATTAGACACCAGTGGGATCACCTGACTATAGCTGGGAAGGGTGGGAGCTACAACATGGAGCTGGTCACTGCTCCTGTTTAACTATAACAAACAATGTCTCTGTCTTAAATATATTTATAATGGGTTGAGTGCAGAGGACCTCTTGCATTTGTCTAAAACCCATGAGACATTCTACCTCTTTGAGAAGTGTCCGTTTCTTAAATGTAAGTATAGCTTAGGTAAAGGGGAAATATTTCACTGTGTCCAGCTGTGAAAAAATGCCAAACTTCTCCTGTAAAAAAAATGTTGCGTAATTTGAAAAACGCTGCATGAAGAAACACCCATTGACCAACACATTTGGCAAATTATTTGCTGTTTCACTAATTTTTGGCTAAATGAAATGAGTTAGATTTTCCCATAATGCTCCTCCACAAAGCCAATCAGCTACCAATATTGGGCTTTAAAGATCAGTTACATTATTAAACAAATGCTATCTGCTCATTTCTAGTTTTGATCTTGTAACATATGCAATTGTAAATGATTAACTGGCTTTACCCAGCTTTATGGGAGCATTAGTGATCTTGTGCTGATAAGATTTTGCAACATCAAACCCAAGAACTTGAGTACCTAAAAAAAGTATTCCTCCTTCGCCATTTCGCTTTATACTTTCGCCCTTTGCTAAATCTGACCCTTGGCCTTAATTTAATCAGCACCGGGGCCTGAGTGCAGGCAGAGCAACTGAGCCCCCCGCTGGACAGAGTTTTCAGCACAAATTTGTATAGTATGAGCGTCCGGAGGGCCTCTAGGGGTTGTGGACCCTGGTGCAATCACAACCCCTGCACCCCCAGTAGTTTGGCCCCTGCATAAGCACACAGAAACTTTCTGTGGTTTTATGTAAATGTGCTGTGAACCTATTACTAGTGAACAGTGGATTTTATTACTATATATATATACATATATATATATATATATATACATATATATATATATATATATATATATATATATATATATATATATATATATATATATATATATATATATACTGTATATATAGCTATAAACCATTGGCATCCAATTATGGGTAATGTGAAATGATCGTATAGATGAGAATAACATTTGTCTTGTTTTCTATCAATATGCGCCTGTTAAGTCAAATAGACTTTCACGGATCACATTTTAAACTCAGCATTCAATTATAAAGGAAAAGATCTGCTCCTAAAATAAATTGGTTCATCTCTACAGTTTGGTCATAAAAATTTTATATTATTGTGAACAGGAATTATTGCTGCAAAGAGCCTGCTGTTCTTTATAGGTGAGATACTTTTTACCCTGCAAAGGCTTGATCTGTATGAATGGTCAAGTAAAAGGAGAGCATCCATTGTCTATTTCCCGCAATGTTATTTAATAAGTGAACCCAGATGTTTTTTGCTTGACGGCTACTATAATTGCTGCACAGCACGATTTCATCCCATGCTAAGAAAATAAAAGACCATTCAAGATTTAACAGACACCAGGGCCTTTTTCATTGTGTAAGGTCACAAGTCAGATGATTATAACTCAAGCTGCTGGAAAAAATAGTTTGTGTCTCTCGGTCAGCAGATCAACTCATACAGATAGTAAAACTTTTCCAATAAATTATCCCCATTTTTTATTAGCATTAAATCATATAAAACATTATTAATCTGTATTTACAGTTATTTGCTTTTAATTCTTTTAACATACCAGTGATAAAAAACACTTTTTCGCAACATATCAGATATGCTGAATCTACACATATTACAGTATTACATATTACAAATAGAAACATATATTAGCATGACTGATAAATGGTCAGATTTATGGGGCATTTACCAAGGTAAACTCATTACAACATTCTTGCTGCTAATCATTTCTGTTGCGCTATGTCAAATATGCTCCTCCATGTCCTTGTGTGCATTATACAGCAAGCAAATACCCTGGATTTATATACAATAAAATACTTTTGAGATTTACCAGAATATTCACCTTAAACAAAATTCAATGATAAGTGTTATTTAAAACCATGCAGCAAATACCCCAATATCACATTCTTATGCTAAACACAGCCAATGGCCTCTTACAATCACACTCACATATATATGTCATTTATAGTGATGGGCGAATCACACTCACATATATATGTCATTTATAGTGATGGGCGAATTTGTCCCGTTTCACCACGAAATTCACAAAAGTAAATTCCAACGCTGACGTCATTTGACACACTTTAAAGTCAATGGGCGTCCATAAAATTGTTGCCCGTGTTGGAATTGTCGGAATTTTTGCAGGCAAATTTTCACTGCAATTTCACTGATTTACTCGCCGGAATTCGCCGCAAATTCATGTCTGACGAATAAATTCGCTCATCACTAGTCATTTATAACTTATTTATCACAAGCATTGAACCTCTTTGGTTACTCTTCAAACTGTTCAAATTCTGTTCATATTGTCCAGCCATGTGGATGTTTATTGGAAAACATCAGATTTCAGTTTCTAAAACACCTGTAAGTCAATACCCACAATTAATTCCTTAGAAAACAGGATAAAATTATATATTTTTTCATGATAATATTCTGACAAAGACTTCATGTAAATATAACTCATCTCCCCTATTCTGCAATTTCAATAATTAAAACACACATCCTTCCATAAATTATGCCCAATGTTGTCTTGAGAAAAATCAGTCTATACGTCTTCAGGAATTAAAAAAAATTAATTTCCTGTTCTAAATATAGAAACAAGAGATATTAGGCTAAATGAGTGATGCTTGATGAGATGAATATAAGTAAATATAATGTATGGCTAGCAGACTGAAACTTTACAAATGGATTTTCCTACCAAGCCAGCACTGTATATGCTACCCAAAATTCAATCCAGTCCATCCACCAGGCTGAACAATTACTGCAGCCCTAGCTTCAGTATTGCAACCAATGGCCCAATATGTAGATTGTTACATGCAAAATGATGTAATATAATGGCTCACATGTGTTAAAGGCACAATAACTTATTTGCAGTGATATCAATAAAGAACTAGATTATCATGATTTCTATTTTAGATGTTACTATATTATACACCAGCAAACCTTATGGAGAAGGTCTCAGTGGAGAGTTTTATAACAAATTATCCCCTATTTTTAAATTATCTTTTGCTTTGTTTTATTTTACACAACAATTATATTATTGTTTAAAGCTTAAACAGACAGTGGTGGAGAGTATTATGCAGACTGAGGAGGAAAACAGCATGGGGAAGAAGCAAGACAAGCAAGGTGAGATTGTTTCTGGTAAAACAGGCTTTGTTCTATATTAGGGCACAAATAGACCAAGCGAGACAGGTAACAGGCTATCACGGCCTGAAATCAAAACAGAGAAGATATAAAAGTTTGAAACAGAATGTTAATAGGGTAAGCATGGCAGTAATGCTGAATCTCCAAACCAGGCAACAAGGCAAAGTCCAGACAAGGTAACGAATGATAAGCAAGTTCAAGGTCAAAGTCTAGGCAAGAGGAAAGGCAGGCAGAGTTCTAGAACAAGAGAAGAGTCCAGCAAAATGTATTCAGCATCATCATACATGACAGGTAAAAGGAAATTGTAATCAGACAAGGGAAGAGAACTGTTGACATACAAGCAGAAGACAGTGTTATGGTGGCCATAGGCATAGAGATACGCTCTTTTGGCAATGTCGACAAACAAGCGGATCTCTCCCCGATATGCCCACATTGAGGTGGGTGATATCGGGCTGATCCGATCGTGGGCCCTAGGGCCCAGATATCGGATCATAATGCATCCAATGCGGACGTGATCCAACAGGATTTTTTTAACCTGCCCGATCGAGATCTGGCCGACTTTCAGGCAGATATTGATTGGGAAAGCCCGTCGGAGGGCTCCACACACAGGCCAATAAGCTGCCGACTGTCTGCAGCTTTTATCAGCCCATGTATTGGGGCCTTTAGACTGTGAGGTCAGAGGCCCACCTTAAACCCTTACACCACAGACCCGCACTACTTTATCCTCAGTCCACACTACTCTTATTCTTTTAGACTTTTCTCTTTACATAAATATATTTCCATCCCTCCACTTCACCTTTTTGTTCTAATTCAGAAATGGGGAATGTCCATGGTTTATCATATAAAGCCAAAGGGTTGGGTGAGCAGGAGAGAGTTTTCCTGTTGCCCCAGCTGGCCTGTCTGACACTGAGTGGAAAGCAACACTCATAAGAAGATTAACCTGCAAAATTAGCTATATTTGTCACAAAACATGTTTTGGCAGAGCAAGTGGCAGAGAACAAGTGAATGATTTATTTGCTCTCTAGCAAAGAGCTGCACCTTCTAAATAATGGCATTGCATAGGTCACAGATTAAACTGGCATTGGATTCAAGTAACATGTAATTTCAATAGCAAAGAATTTTCTGTATAAAGGATTTACAGTCATTTTCATTAAATGTGTGCTTAGAAAAGGTAGTAAGGAATCCACATAAAAAGACATTGCCGGGAAAATGCAGCTCAGAGTCCTGAAAGCTTCTATATAGCTATTCCTTAAAAGGTATCACATTTAGGGGCATATTTAATGCTGTGTAAAAACAGCAATAATATATATAACATCACGCATCATGGAATGGTTGGTATTGCCATATAAATGAGGCTATGTAATGATTTTAAGATCATGTAAAATTCCAATGTAAAAGAAGCAGTCACTTGGTAAATGTTACTCATGTTTTTTATACTTTGTATACTGTAATTTCACTGCTACCTGATTTATTCCCATTGACTTGAATTGGTTAACTCTTGAAAATCTGTTTTAGCATTAAACAAAGGGGGCACTTACTGTATAATGCAATGCAATGAAAGCTCTAAGCCCATTTTAAAAAAATTGGGTAGGAACAGATAGGGGACATCTGCTTTTATAAGAAAGGGGCCAACCTGAGTGGGGACTGAAAAAAATCTTCCTTGTGATTGGTTGGCTTACTTTTAACTGAAGTCACTCATATCTGAAACACATTTTAATTCATTTTACTATATCCTGTAAGGAAATGTCATTAATTTTGTCATCATTTCATGGAAACTAATTCTTCTTCTTATTACTTGTAGTGTTGTTTTAGGGGGTTATTTATAAAAGATCCGAAGATGTTTTAAATAAAAAAAAGTCTGACCAAACTAGAATCCACTATTTACCTTTATTTATCATTAAAAAACCACGTAAAAATCAGATCGAGAAAAAACACTACTTTTTTTGGATTGTCGCATGAAAATCACACGAAAAATCCGAATTTTTCTGATTTAACACTCGAAAAGTCACAAATTTTCGAGAAATCAAAGGAAAAAAAAAACGGAAATGTTCTGATTATCGTAACGAAACCCATTGCAAACCATAATATTTTCAAATTGCAAATAGGACCTCTGCCATTGTCTTCTATAGGACTTTGACAGGTTGAAGAGGGAGTATTTTCGGATTCAGACTTTTTCATCTTCGGGGTATAATAAATCTTGACAAATTTGACGGTTTTTTTTCACTAAAAATTCAGATTTTATTTTATTTATCTGACTTTAATAAATAATCCCCTTACTGTACAAAGGTTATTTGTGTATTTTCCCTAACAAAGACCCTCAGTTTGGGGTTGAAACGCATTGGGGTACCATGTCTTTGCATTTGTTCCATTTAATACATCTGTTACTGTATAGAACACCATGTACCTGTATATTTTTATTCTAGAACTTTACTTTATATATTTTGAGAATTTTCCATTTCAGATGACACATTCATATGAATTTAGTTAATATAAAGCCAGTGCAGTAAAAGTTTTGTCTTAAACTGCTGTTATTCACAATACAAATATTATTAATATAATTGTCCCATGTAAAATGCAGCCACGCAATTTATTTGAGCTAATGTTTCAGACAGTTGTAACAAAAATACATTGTTTTGTTTTTTCAAATCCAGACTTGTCTTTCCATAACCTGCAGTGTTTCCTCACCTGAGATGTTTCTGCCTGAATAATCTGCTATAAAAAGTTTCATTATAGTCTGAATACGTTGTACTTTTTGTTGAAAATCACTCAGCAGTTCAACAAATATAAAATAATAACAAACATTGAAGAGGAGCTTACCTAAAGCAGGAGGAGATATATTGCACTTGATCCATATAAACCCTTCTATGCCAAAAGGTCAGTGAGTCTCCCTTAGCAGTTTGGGCCAAGACTTAGAGGAAAAATGGTAACATGCTGTGTGGATTAAATAATATTATATTGTTGCTTGTTTTGGTCTGTCCTGTTTTCATCTTATGAAAGAGTTCTCTACAGTGTTTATAATGTTTTGATGACATTTTATGAATACTAGAGGTAAGTTCACACTATAATTATATGCATTCCCTTAAGCTCACAAAGCATTGTAGCAATTGAATATTTAACCATACGCATTTCAGAAGCAGTGTAGTATCTGAATGGTTCGATTTCTCTTTCTTCATATAAATAGTTATCAGTCAAAATCCTAAGGGTATGGCTGATCATGTATAATAGGTCCTGAGATGATTGGCCGAGGTTCAGACACCCTCAAACCTGCTGCATCATGGAAACTTAGCTAGTAGACAGGATAATTATTGCTCATTTGCTACAGGGTTGGCAGAAGCAAGGTCCAAATGCTCTGGACAGCAAACAGAGACTGGGAAGGTATCTTCACAATATTGGTGTCCCTCCAACGCCAGACCAACAACTATTTACAGTGTCTGCTGCTTCTATGGCCCTTGGCCATGACTAATTGAGCTGGGACACTGAGGGGCAGATTTATCAAGGGTCGAATTTTGAGGGTTAAAAAACCCCTCAAATTGGACCCTCAAAGTAAAATCCTTCGAATTCTAATATTGAATTTGAAGGATTGTAGCGCAAAACGTTTTTAAAATGCTTTCATAATACCAGGTTAAAGAGACCCATGCATGAAAAGATCCACTTGTATGGCGAGGTCTGCCCGATATGCCCACCTTGAGATGAACGATATCAGGCTGACCCGATCATGGGCCCTAGGGCCAAACACTTGGAACTCAATGCTATTAATGCAGGTGATCAACAAACCAATGCGGTCCTTGATCCGCTGGGAATTTTCGGCCAGATATCAACCGCGGAAGCCCATCACTGGGCAATAAAATGCCGACTTTGTCTGTTGCCAGTTTTTCTCGGCCTGTGCATGGTCACCTTTAGTCACCCTAGCAACTAAGCAGTAATTTGAAGTCAGAATGGAAGTTAAAGAATATCTGAGGGCCTAAACATTGGTAAGCTATAACAGATAAGAATAGCAATGTAGTTGATCAATCTATGTCTGCCAGGATCAGTGACCCTCACAACCAAATTGCTTAAAAAAGGTCCATCTATAACAAATTAATCGTTAAAGGTTAAAATCCCTGTTAATATTCTTTCTTTATCTCAATGGACAGCTAGGATACATGCTCATTTATGCTCATTTATAACTTTTTCTTTGTTCTGGGGCATTCTATAAAGAGTATGTATCTTTTTATAAATAACCACACTTTAGGGGCTGCAATCTATGCAGTTGTTTTATTTTGAGGGTATATATAAAAAATAATGGGCTTGTTGAGTTTGTTTACTTTGTGCAGTATTTCATATAATACATTCTTTTTAAGTATGACAAATGGTTGTGCCTCTTGTTATATCAGCCTCACGTAGATCTGATGATCAGCTCCCACAATCTTTGTTAATACAATGTCATTTACGAGAATGATGTTCAATACATTACTGTATAAATTTTGGCTAGGCTTTGCATTGTTTGATCAATTTTTTCTTTTAGTTTTCTCTGAAGGCTAATCCCAGAACATTGCTGGCTTCTACCTAGCCTATTTATTTCCACATTTATGCTGTTCTTCATACTTTTGTCACTTCAGATTTGTTTTCAGATTCAGCAAGCAGAAACTCAAACACTGATGTTGATTTATGAAATGGATCTTTGAACAGCTCATGCAGATTGTCTGCCTAGGCTAAACCCCCAAGGGAAGATAAAATCAAACAAGCACAGTGTTCATTATATACATTTCTACATTCATTTAGACATTGCAGAGGTAATATCATGAAGTGTCCTATCAAAGGCAAACACACAACCTTGAAGCACTAGAAGACTGTACATCTTTTATTTCTTACCACAGTGACTTTTTGAACTGATATTTATACCACATGGTCAGACTGTCCAGCCAGAATAACAGAACCTCTCATAAGCCATTTCTCATTTCTACCATAAGCCTAAAAAACACCTATAGCCACATCTACATCTAATTGTTGCAATAGTGAGCCCTGGATACCAGGCTCTCTGGCAGGCCTTAAGAGGCTCAGCCCAACACTGTTGTCAAATAAAAATGCAATAGTGAATTCAGAGCACACATTGACATAAATTGCTTGATTTGAACTCACTTTAACTATGGGGCCAATTAAATTTACTAATATTCATGTTTCTTTTTTCATTTTCCCGAATCAAACTCTTTAGTGCTAAACTTGTGTATTCAAGTAACTACTCTAAACCATGAAAATAATCAATATTTATAAAAGAAGGGGACCTGTCACCATAAGAAATAATTCCAAATTCTTTTCTATTGTGTTTGTTAAGCAAAATAAACTTTACTTACACTATATAAATTATTTAAATCTTTGTTGACTTCAGTCTTGGGTGCCAATTCACTAACCTGCGAAAATCCGCCAGCGCTGGCTTCGCTCACATCGCTACACTTCACCATGTGTAGATTCGCCTGGACAACGCTAATTTACGAAAATCTGAAGTTGCGTCCAGGGTACCTAAAGCTACCGAAGTTGCGCTAGCGATAATACGATATGCAGTGCAAAGTTACGCTAGCAATGCCTAATTAGCATATGGCGTGAAGTTAAAGTACAATGGACGTATGTATATGTAGCAGCAACTACATTACACTACACAAGACCAGGGAAACTTAATAAAATAAAATAGAGATGATATATTGCCCTACACATGTGCCCACTGTATAGTTTAGGAGCCATATGTTAGGAAATGTAGGGTCAAGGAGGGTCCCCCAAAAAAATTACAATCTTTTTCAGCCTACCACCCTGTAAAAAGTAAAAGACGCCAGAGTTTTTGGGGTTTTTTTCAACTATTTTTGAACAAACTCCTATCTAGCCACTTCGGCTGGTCTGAGCTGGCCAAGTAAACTCTGGCGCAAGAGGTAACATTCAGAAAAATCAGCATCTTAGTGAATTAGCATAGTTACATCCCTTCACCAGAGTGCAACTTCGTCTGGCGTTAGGGAGCGAACTATCGCTAGAGTCTATCCACTACGCTAGTGAATTTACGCCAGGGACCCTTAGTAAATTGGCAAAGTGGCCCCAGCGTTAGCCACTTCGCACTTTAGTGAATTTGCCCCTTGGAGTGCACAACCACAGCAAGCAGGCAGCAGCCATTCTGTGAAATCTATTGTTGACGCAAGCTTTGTATCACCCCAAAATTTTATTTATGCACCAGAATGAGGGACCTGATGCCTATGCAAAGGATATACAATAATAGACAGCGGGGAGGGAGGGGGAAATGTGAGGAGTACAGCTACATCTAGAAAGTGCAGAACGAAAAGTGAAAGCAATTGCCTGCCCCATCTCTATGCCTGAGGCATGGAGATGGGGCATATGTCAATCATATTACAATATGATTGACAGCTGAGATTTTAAAATACATTTATAACAGGTATGGAATTAAAAAATAATTTGGTTCCATGTATAATTTGCAAATGACTTTTATTAGACAGTTTTTATATCTAAATGACAGGTCCCCTTTAAGTATAAAAACAAAAAAATGTAATACGAAACTTCTTAAAAGCTAAAAGCTGGCAAGGTCATGTAGAAGTCAATAGGAGCTGTCCTTTGCAAATTGTAAAATATTTCTTTGCTTTGAGCTTTTTGAGGTTTTCGGGTCCCTATTATGATTTGTTATACATTTTTACTTGTTCATGCTTTTTATATTCAGATCTTTTAATGAATAAGTAGACATTCTTGCTTTTTTTTACAATGTGAGTTTAGTGGAGTTTGAAAGAAAACCTCTAAAACTACACAAATTAGAATTTTGATAAATCGGCTTCCCTGAGTGATTGTTGCTTATATCTTGGGAAATTGTTAAAGTCAGGGCTGATTTTGCCAAGTTACTTAATTAATTGAGGCTAGTGAACAGGTTCCACTGAGGTTATATTGCTTTATGGGGTTTATATTTTGTCAAAGGTTGTCTTCTGTCTTTAACATCTGTTGACAATGACTAAACATGGAGGTGGATCTTGTCGGAGTTATTGGGTCTAAGGAGTCCATTTACCCAATGGTAAAAAACTTTTTTATGATATTCCTATATTCAAAGATGATAATGTTCACTGCACAGTTAAACAAATTGAATTATGGTTTTTATCAAAACCCATTATTTTCCATCTGAGTGGAACTAGCAAATTTTCAAAACTATGAATGAAAAGATTTTTATGCAAGTTTCCTTTTATTTATTATGTCAAATTGTGTTACTTAAGGACTGAACGATATGGGAGCTTTTAAAAAAAATGGTGTTGGATCAGCAGATTGAATCCTACAAGTCAGATACAGTGGGATGGGTCAAAATATAATGGGACTGATAGGAAAATCTGATGTGTAAACTACATGGAAAATTTGCTATCCAATACTGTGGGAATGCTGCTTCATCAAACAAAACTTTTTTTTCTCATTGAAATATATTGATTGGGCCAGATTCAATTCAATGAGAAAAAGTTGTCTCCTGATTTATCATGGGAAAACTGGGCAAGATTCAATTCGAGGGGAAAAAAAATTTCTCCAAATAAAGTTCCAGTTTTTTCCCTAAGACTTCTATAGAGTTTTTACATGATAAAAATTGAGATACGTTTTTCTGAATTGAATTGCAACTCGAATTGAATCTCATCCATGAGATTTCACTTGAATTGAATCTGGCTATTTATCTTGTTTTGTTGTATGATAAGATTAGATAAAATCTGATTAAAATCTCCTGTATCGTTTAGTCCTTAGTGGAAATTCATGAAGTCTAAAATTCCTTGGTTTAGCACCTATTATAGACTAGCTTACAGACCGATGTTAATCAACACTCCTGACCAAATTCAACAGGGATAACATATGTCAACTTTAGTTGTTCCTTTTAAAAAAATTCCCTTTGCTGCACAGCCATGCTGAAACATACATTTTCACCTATAACTAATGGGGCCATATACAGGAAGATCTCTCCCCAATATGCCCACATTGAGGTGGAAAAGTCAAAACGTGGGACTGCATCAGTGAACGATCCAACAGGATTTTTAACCCTACCCGATCGACATCTGGGTGACTTTTCGAAGAAGCCTGTCGGCGGGCCCCACACAAGGCCAATAAGTTGCCTGCTTTTATCGGCCCGTTTATGGGGGCCTTAAGTCATGCAACTGATATATATATATATATATATATATATATATATATATATTTATTACTATATTTATTTATTTATTTTTCTTTTTGTAACAAGTGTCTCAACAGTTTATTTCCCGGTGGTATATAGTCCTGTCAGTCCTGTCTACACCATAATAAAGTGACTGATCAATATTGCGTTTGATCGTTCTGCAGAAATACCCGACAAAATAGAAGGATTAGTGATTACATCCAGGATCCAAAAGGCAGATCAATATTTGCAGTGCTATCCTAGGCCCTTCAGTCAAAACAGAACTGGTATAATAAAATGTAATTAATTTTGAGTCAAAACTAATTGTAATACATTGTACTATACCTGTTATGTCAGGGCTCTCTATTTGTAAAGGTTTCACAAAAAGCAGTTTATCAGTCTGTGTATATAAACAGAAGGTAGTGCATACAGGTAGTCAGCACGAATCCAGTGGAGTCTTGTCTAATATGGTGCATGTTCACCCATGGCCACTTTCCACTGGTTAGATCCAAGACGCAATGTTTTAAAACAGCATCATAAATGTCTTGCTTAAAAAGCCTTTATTCAGAACTACTAAAAGTTAAAAATGTTATTAAAGATCTAATTGGTTGCAAGATGTAACTGCACTGGGGCAACTGTGCACCTATGTTAGCAACTCAACACATAGACCAATTTTAATGTAATTGACTATCACTTATAGGAGGTGCCCCAAATCCATAATCTTTGGACCTAGCTGAATACTGAATCCACCACAAAAGGTTTGAAGAAATTTTTACATTCATTTCAAATTCATTGAAATTATTCAGTATTTATTCAAATACTTTTACCACGTCAAGAATTTGCTGTGAAAATTGAATTTGAAATGAACGTAAAGTGAATTTGAAATTGGCAAAAATGTCAAATCAAATCCCAACCAAGTTACAGAAAAATTTTAAATTGCACACAAGAATATATGGTTTTATTTAACTGTCCGGAAATTGCAAGTAAAATGAATTTAAGGATTTAGGAGTTGGTTAGGCTGAACACTAATCCAAACTGGCTAAATGCCTAACCAAATCTTGGATATACAGCAACAATGCCACCTGTTCAAATTTTAGATTAAAATTTGGTTTTTACTGTAAAACAATATATATCATCACATTTACCATTTATTTTTTCTATATCAGTTCATTATATGTTTACCTTAACATGTAAATGTTTTGTGATTTGCCACCAAATAAAAAATACTGTACACACACATTTGCTAATCTGCATTTTATTCATGTATTTGTAGTGTTTCTTTCTATTTTGTTTCATTGCATGGATTTTTGTAGCCCAGATTTTTGTAGCATATATTGTCTCACTGTTGCCAGTGGAAGAAAAAATGCAAAAGTATTAGGCCAGAAAAAACATTCACCAATATAAACACCTGCAACACTATTATTTATATCATCACTAGTTATTTAGGTTGACAAAGCCTAGTCCAAGTTATTCCCTTGCTTAAACTCCCCTATTATGTTGATTGAGAGGAAGACGATAAAATCACACTTGTAATTCTTTCCAGTTTTGCCTTGTAAGGGGAAAAAATATTCCCTCCTGTCTGCGAATTCTCTCTGGGACACCATTCTGATCTGGCATAAATTAATAATGTAACACTGCTATCCTCTAAACTACCACTGCCTAATTGCATTTTCAATGACTATTGTACTCAGCAAAGGATATCCATACTGATAGTAATGTGTCTCCATTTATGTCTAAGCACCTTTTCATTCCCTTCAGTACCACTGCTGTTTATCTTTATTTGCTGTATTTTCAAGGGAAATATATTTTTAATTTGGTATTGCTAGGTTTCACCTATTTATAGGAATAACGAAGAGCAAATAATACAAACACATATATATCATACACAACAACATACAACATAACATACACAGTATGTATATATATATATTTTTGGGTAATATGTATATACAATATACATATTGTATATACATATATATATAATATGTATGTGTGTGTGTGTGTGAGTATATATATATATATATATATATATATATATATATATATATATATATATATATATATATATATATATAAAACAAGGGAAAGTTGTGCTCACCACTAATTTTTAAAACCATTAGGCGGGGGTGCAATGAGGCTGTGACCACAAAATACATATAGACAAATACAAGAGTCCTCTGCACTCAACCCATTATCAATATATTTAAGACATTTTGTCCATACTGCTACTGAAAAATGCCTTACCCTTTAAACAAAAATGCACAAAATGTCTCTGTCTTAAATATATTGATAATGGGTTGAGCGCAGAGGACTCTTGTATTTGTATATATATATATATATACAAATTATATATATATACAAAGTATATATATTATATACTGTATAACACGCACCTTTATAGATGAAGTTGCATCAATAGGCACAGTGTATGTGCTCCAAAAAAGACCCAATTCCCACTCTCAATATGTAGATGTCTCTGATTTGCTCTGTTGCAACAATTTTAAAGCACAGGGTGCAATAGTGACTGAACTTGGAGCTCAGCTACAATTACACTGGCATTATGGGAAAAGGGTGCATTGTGGTTGAAAACAAAGCAATTTGCATCTAAAATTGAGCTTTTCACACTGCACTTGGGTTTGTTAATTATCCCTATTATTCAAAAGTTTGATACAGGTACTTCATATGACCAATCAAAATAAAATGAGCACATTTTAGTGTAAGAGATCACATTTAATGCACCATGTTCTGTGTGTTTATGATGTGGGTTATGGAAACACATGTTTTACTGTAGGCCTGTATTTAAATCAGTTAAAGATTGTAGTTTACCCCTATTAAACATGAGTAAATAAGATACCCTGATCTAAACCTGTGGACTTGATAAAGGACTTTGACCAGGGCAGCGTCAAGGCATCCACCTGAGTGGGCAAGTGAAAGCAAAGTAAGCCTCAACCTCTACTGTATCTCCCGGGATCAAAACCCAAGTAGGTTGTAACTAAACTCCAGCTCCTTCTAACACCAGCAAGTATGTCCACTTATGCCCACCACTGTAACAAGTATAACATTCATTGAAAACACCCATCTAGTAAACCCCATCAATTGTAACTTGAAAAGCAAAGTAAGCCTCAACCCCTATTATATCTCAAAACACTAGTAGGTTGTAACTAAACTCCAGCTCCTTCTAACACCAGCAAGTATGTCCACTTCTGCCTACCACTGTAACAAGTATGACATTCAATGAAAACCCATCTAGTAAACCCCACCAAATGGAGGTGTGATCCCACCTTTCATGCTTGAAAGAGACCTAACTTCCAGTGGATATTAACCCCTTGGCAAGGTAAGCACCCTTTTTCATAAAATCCTGACTTAAACCTCCCCCAACTGCTTCCTAGCTGGATTAAAGCTAACCTCCCTAATATTGGGTGTCCGGGAAGCTTCAGGGCTGGAAAACAGGCCTAGGATTTATTGTATGTAAATAAATCCTCTGCAAAAGTGCAGGAAAGTTGTTAATATTATGCATGTCTTAATTCTCATTTATTGATGAGTTTTAAATTTCTATCAGAAGCAAACGTTGCATTCTCAGAGAATATTCTACAGAGATATATTAAATTAGGTTTCTAAAAGAACAGCACCCTTTAAAAATATCTACATTTGATATAATTTATATTTCTACAAAAAAAAAAACTACTAATCATTGCCTGTGAATTTCATTAAAGCAGGCAAAGTTTAGACAACAACGTGTACATTATTTGTGCAGTACAAATGTACTCAACTTGTGAATATATAGCACTGAGATATAGCAGCAAATAGAATTTATGTGCATTGTAATTTGAAATTGATGGAAGACAAGTTTGAACATGAGTCTCACACTGCCTATTGATCTATGAACTACAAGCAACACAATTGGGATTTTGCACAATTGAGATTTTATACCTTACTGCGAGTTTTCTTATTAAAAAAGTCAAGTTTTGCAGGTGTGCCTCTGAATGTCATTCCATGTTTCTTAAAGCTTTTATTTTTTTTTAATATTAGAACTGTAACTTCCACCATAGGTTAAGGATTTCATATAAAGCTCTGTGCTTTCTTTTGTATTTTGCGTGAACTCCAGGGAAATTATTATGATGATTGCCTTCTGACAAAATTATATATTTCTGTAATATGAAATTGCATTAGTTCTTTAGTGAGAAGAGTCAAAGAGGATAAGCGCTAATAAAAAGTAAATTGTAAAGAGTTGAAGGAAAACTAGGAATGTTACAAGATCCAGACAAATAACTCCAAACATTGGAACATGTGTAATTAGTCTTTAAAGGATTTACCTTAATAAACTTATTATTTTCATTTATAGCAAATTAAATTATTTATGTTCATTATGATTGTATGGTAATTATCAGATTTTGTAAGGTGTTTCACTAAGAAGCATGTTTCCTTGGTAGCTTTAAGAGTAGGTAAGAGAGGGCATTTGCTGTGATCTCAGGGGCCCCTCAGCAAAAGATATATTTCTAAAAGTACAAATGACATTATATTGTGTAATAATTGATAGTTATATTTACTGTATGCACCAGAGATTCATCCTGTACCCGTCCCAGCTGGTGTTACACTTAGTATCCATTAATAGCAGAAGAATTAACAAACAGTTGGGGCTTCACAAGCTTTACATGCCTGAGCTTCATCCATTTTTCTCCCTCAGATTTGGGGTCCACATATCTTACAATGCCCATGGCAACCTTATCTGTAACACACATTTCATATGGAATCCTAAAAGTCCACTGGACCCATGGCCTCAATCAGAATCATACCCAATTTTTGCATGCAAATAGGCCAGAATTTCTAACTCATACTGTAAAAAAACAAACAAATACAAAAAGTAGATGTGATACCTATATAGGCTAACATTCGGAGCACCAAGGCCCATTCGTCAGGCAAAAATATAAATATTAGTTGGAAAGGCACAGCATGTATACTGTTAGAAGGTATTCATGGGCAATAAATTAGGAGGTTACAGATAGAGAGTAGCGATGGGTGAATAAATCCGCAGGCACAAACTCGCGGCAAACTTCCGCGTTTCGCCACCAACGAATAAATTGATGAAACTGCAGCGAAAATCCGGCACATTGTAAAAATTTAGGTGTGTGTCAATAGTCGTGCGCATAAACGCACGTCAAAATGATTTGGACGCCCATTGACTTTAATGCATTTAGCCAAAATAGGCGTGCGTATAACAATTGTCACAGGCGTCTAAATTGATGCGTGGCAAAATAATTTTGACGCTCATTGGGGGTCATTTATCAACACTGGGCAAATTTGCCCATGGGCAGTAACCCATGGTAACCAATCAAATTGCTGCATTCATTGTTCTGCTTGCAGCTGGCTTTAAAAAGCTAATCACTGATTGGTTGCTATAGGTAACTGCCCATGGGCAAATTTGCCCAGTGTTGATAAATGAGCCCCACTGACTTCAATTCGTTTTCCGCCGTTTCGTGAATTTTGAGCGAATTTTTTGGGAAACAGGGACAAATTCGCCCATCACTGATAGATAGAGCTAAATTGTACAGATAATAAAATAATTTAGGGTGGATTGTAAATAGTCCAGGGGTCTGGATTCAGTCAGGTCACATAGTGTGGCATGAAGCCTGACCCTAAATTAAGGCCCTGTCTTAACGTGTTAAATAACTCCATACATTTGAATTCATAGATCTTCCTTGGCCGTTCAGTTTTAAAGTTCCCTTTTAGAATTAAAGGAACAGTAACACCAAAAACTAAAAGTTTTTTAAAGTAATGAAAATATCATGTAGTGTTGCCCTGCACTGGTAAAACGGATGTGTTTGCTTCAGAAACACTACTATAGTTCATATAAACAAGCTGCTGAGTAGCAATGGCAGAAATTGAAAAACGGCTAAATGGCACAGGATAAATAATGGATAACAGATAGCATTATGTTCTACAGAGCTTATCTGTTATCTGCTGTGTAACTTGAGCCTTTTCCCCTTTGAACAGCTGCCCACATGGCTACGCAGCAGCTTATTTATATAAACAATAGTAGTGTTTCTGAAGCAAACACTGCAGTTTTACTAGTGCAGGGCAACACTGCATTATATTTTTATTACTTTAAAACAATTTCATTTTTTGATGTTACTGGTCCTTTAAGACCTGCATGTCCTGAAGACTGTGATTTGATTGCAGAAGTGTTGCCCCACTGGTGTATCACATGATTTGGTCTTGATCTTATGTCTGTGATGGTTAGTAACAAAAATAACAAATAAAAAAAACAAACTAACATGGTACCACAATTTTTGTTTTCCATCCTGTGAAACAATAATACAGAAACCTCAGAATTCAACATGGCATAGGATTAAATAGAGACCTGCATCTTTTTTCATAAATGGTTATATGTAAATATTGAGCTGGCAACCAACATCTGGCCAGACTCATTCAACAGATTGAAAGCACCTTAGGTGTAATAACTCGGAATAATGTTCAAGTATCTATGGAGGTTCTCATTCATCCAGGTCATGATATACAGTATCTAGTAGCGTTAAATCTAAAGCAACTGAACTTTCTGAGGTTTTTTTTGAAAACGTTTCACCTCTCATCCGAGTGGCTTCTTCAGTTCCTGTTGAAAGAAAGTCAAGAAAGTCCAGTTGCTTTAGAACTCTACTAGATACTGTAAAATGTGCGGTGTACATTTGCCTTATCTATTTACTTGCTTAATTTAAAGAGATACTGACACCAGAAATTAAACCTTTTTTTTTACATCTGTCATAATATTGACTTTGCATGATATCTATAATGTTGCCATAAAAGTATTTACAGATGCTTTTAAATTACCCATCTGATCCCCCATGTTCCTCTATGAGGGGGCTGCCATATTTGAGCTTCAGCAGTCTGTTAGCATTAGAAACTCTAACTGACATGTTGAGAAGGGACAAAACAGTCAGGTTTAGGAACTTCAAGTAACAATTGCTTGCAAAAGCAGCTCTATCAGTGAAAAACAATCAACATGACCTATAGGTAACTTTTGATGTACATTAATATTTTGTTTGTTTGTGTCAGTATCACTTTAAGTCAACTGTACATGGTCCAGTCATGGCCCATGAGACCTAAGGGCTTCATATTATGTGAATTAGCCAACCAAATATCAGTGGATGCTGTGTTTATGTCTAGATGGGTGGCATGAGTAGGCCATATTTCCTGCAGGTACTTCATGGAATAACAGATAGTTTTGTCATAACTGATCAAGGGTCCATACACACACTATTAGCTGGACAGAAAAGACCAAAACTGTCCTGATTGCTCAACTGTGCTGTTGTATATTTGGCCGCCTGCTGCTCATAACACAATGGCTTAAGGAAGAGCAAGAGCTTCCAGTGCTTAAATTCAGTGTCTGTTGGCATGTGGAATTTGGTTGACCAAGGACAGCTGAGACTTTGTTTTACTTTTTTCAATAAAGTAAATGCTTTATAGTCATTTAAAGGAACAGTTAGGCCAAAGATTTAAAGTGTATCAAAGTAATGAAAATATAATGTACTATTATATAAAAAAAAAAGTTGCTGTGTAGCCATGGGGCAGCCATTCAAGCTCGAAAAAAAGAGAAAAGGCACAGGTTACATAGCAGATAAAGCACCACTGTCTTGGACAGGTCTTATCTGATTGTGTAACCTGTGCCTTTTCCCTTTTTTCCAGCTTGAATGGCTGCCACAATGGCTACACAGTAGCTTGTTTATATAAACTATAGTAGTCTTTCTGAAGCTTCTGCAAGTGCATGCTTACAGTATATCATATGTTAATTACTTTAAAAGGCTTTTATTTTTTGGTGTTACTGTTCCTTTAAATCAGTGAAAGCCACACTGAAGCTTAATTATGTGTTTACATGTCTCATTGCTTAGACTAACACCACTACCTCTGTAGTTTGCATTCCTCTAAAGGTTTTTTTTAAGTGATTTAGAAGAAATACAGTACTTGCATTTATGTACTTAAATGAAAAAACGAGGTGCATGAAGGTGGTTAGTGAATATAGATATAAATATGCATTTCTATACGGGCCAGAGAACTGCAGAATTGCTTTCTTATTTCATAATAATAGTGGTAGGGTGCACAATTTCACTTATATCGTGTGTAGGTGTATATGGTGTAGGGATGGACTGTGTAACTATTGTTGAGACACAACATGGTAGAAACAAATAAGGGGAATAAGAGGATAACTAGTGGCATACAGTGGTGCCCCAATTAATTAATAGTGTGCTTGAGATTATTCATATATTCAGGGCCGTATCTACCATACATGCATTGAGGGCCCGTGACTAGGGTGGCAGTTTATGTGGGCAATCCATGGGTGCTAATATGGTAAATAGACAAATTAAAAAAAAAATCCCCCATTTTGCTCTTGGATACTTGCTGCTAAATCTAGCAGCAAATCTGAGAGGGGGTACCTGCCTTCTCAAAGACTGGCTCATGTGGCAACCTCAAGGGGGGCAGGCTGAGGTCCGACACTGCCCTAAACCTTGTATATATCATACACAATGGACAGAAGAAGGTAGACAGGATATGGGCACTGCCTATCAATGAATAATTATTATAGATCAATGAAGTGAAACTGGCAATTTTTATCAATCCAATTTACCTGGAAAACTCTTTTTAATGCTTGTTAAGCCCAAAAGCTCAAACTCCTAAAAAAGTCAAGCTTGGCAGTTGAGGCAACTATTACCGTATATACTCGAGTATAAGCCGACCCGAATATAAGCCGAGGTACCTAATTTTACCTTCGAAAACTGGGAAAACTTATTGACTCTAGTATAAGCCTAGACACAACTACAGCCCTGTCTCCCAGCAGCGCACATTCTGCCAAAGTGACCCCCCCAGCAATCAACCGGACTTCTTTGCAAAGCTGATGGTGACAGAGAATTGCCAAATGGATTACTGTGTGCATTGTCCCACTGTCCCACTACCATGTGCAGAGGGTGCTGTTTGATATTGCCATCACTGTTAATCTTTCGTATAACCAACAGAGGGCGCTGTGTGATATTGCCATCACTGTTATTCTTTCATATAACCAACAGAGGGCGCTGTGTGATATTGCAGTCACTGTTATTCTTTCATATAACCAACAGAGGGCACTGTGTGATATTGCAGTCACTGTTATTCTTCCATATAACCAACAGATGGCGCTGTGTGATATTGCAGTCACTGTTATTCTTTCATATAACCAACAGAGGGCGCACTGTTATTCTTTCATATAACCAACAGAGGGTGCTTTGTGATATTGCAGTCACTGTTATTCTTTCATATAACCAACAGAGGGCGCACTGTTATTCTTTCATACAACCAACAGATGGCGCTGTGTGATATTGCAGTCACTGTTATTCTTTCATATAACCAACAGATGGCGCTGTGTGATATTGCAGTCACTGTTAATCTTTCATATAACCAACAGAGGGTGGTGTGTGATATTGCAGTCACTGTTATTCTTTCATATAACCAACAGAGGGCGCACTGTTATTTTTTCATATAACCAACAGAGGGTGCTGTGTGATATTGCAGTCACTGTTAATCTTTCATATAACCAACAGAGGGCGCACTGTTATTCTTTCATACAACCAACAGATGGCGCTGTGTGATATTGCAGTCACTGTTATTCTTTCATATAACCAACAGATGGCACTGTGTGATATTGCAGTCACTGTTGATCTTTCATATAACCAACAGAGGGCGCACTGTTATTCTTTCATACAACCAACAGATGGCGCTGTGTGATATTGCAGTCCCTGTTATTCTTTCATACAACCAACAGATGGCGCTGTGTGATATTGCAGTCACTGTTAATCTTTCATATAACCAACAGAGGGTGCACTGTTATTCTTTCATATAACCAACAGAGTGCATTGTGGGATATTGCAGTCTCTCCCCAAGTGAACTGTTGGTATAGGAATGATTAAAAGTGACTGCAATCTCAGCTACTCGGGTCGGTTCCGCTGACCCTAGTATAAGCCGAGGTAGACTTTTTCAGCACATTTTGGCTTATACTTGGGTATATAAGGTAGTCTGAAGAAAAATGAAAAAGCTAAGTATGCCTTGAAAACTTTTTGATTTTGTGCCATAATAATCCTCTTTGATGTACTTTCACTTGAACATCTGAAAGTTATAAAAGAAAAATATAAAAAGCGAAGTAATAAAAATAAAATGTCCTTACCATTCTTAAAGAGATTGTTCACCTTTAAAATAACTTAGTCCGAATTTATCTCAATATTTTCTGCTACAAACTCTGATCAAATCTGCTTGGGGTTCTTACGCTTATTTATTATTACATTTTCACGAAAATTTTCTTTGCACGAAAAAATCTGACTTTTTCTGATTTATGAGATTTTTTCATCTGATTTTCACAAATTTCATTATTTTTTCGGAAAATTTCACGAAACCCAGCGCACATCAAGAAATCATTGGGACTTCTCCCATTGACTTATATGCAATCTTGACAGATCTGAGATGCCAGATTTTCATATTCAGACTTTTCCATCCTCAGGGTTCTGAAAAATTCATGATTTTTTAGAAGTCTGATTTTATTCAAAATAAAATTATTCGGGGTTTAGTAAATAACCCCCTTAGTATGATGTAGAGAGTGATATTCTGAGACAATTTGCAATTGCTTTTCATTTTCTATTATTTGTGGTTTTTGAGTTATTTAGCTTCTTAGCCAGCAGCTGTCTAATATGTAATTTCAGCAATCTGGTTGCCAGGGTTCAAATTACCCTAGCAACCATGCATTGATTTGAATAAGAGACTGGAATATGAATAGGAGAGGGTCTAAATAGAAAGATGAGAAAAAAGTAGCAATAACAATATATGTGTAGCCTTACAGAGGCAGTACCATAACTAGTGGGGGGCGGGCCGCTGTGCGTGACACGCAGCTCGGCCCCCGCCCCCCTCCGTACGGCCCGAATTTCAGTGGCGCATGCCGCTGCGATGTCAGTGGTGCACGTCGCTGCCGGGGGGCCCTGAGGGGGTGCGACCCGCTCGCACCCCCTGCTCCCCCGGTAGTTCCGCCACTGTACAGAGCATTTGTTTTTTAGATGGGGTCAGTGCAGAAGAAAAAGGCAAATTCTTGATGTGGTAAATGTATTGAATAAAGTTAAAAAAAATGAATTGAAGTAAATTGCCTTATGAATTGTAAGCCCCCAACAAAATAAAGCAAGTAGATGCCCTTTTACATCAGGTGGTGAAGGAAGTTTAAAGTATCAACCCTATTCTTGTTCTTTGAAATAAACTTAATTAAAAAATCCTGAAATATATCTGAATGGTTAATTCATTCGGGATATTGCTCTATAGTGCTATTAAAAAAAACATACTGGAATGTATTTTCCATGACATGTGCTGTCGAGGTTAATAAATTAAGAGTAACTTGAAAATGCTTGAAAATAGGAATGCAGAAGATAAAAACCATGTTACTGTCTTTGTTAATAAAATAGCTCATTTTAACCGTAACAAGGGTGGGGACATTGTCCGTTTGCAACGGTTTATTGCAAAGTGAAACGTTTCACATTTTCATTGCCTGCTTTCCATCAGAGTGTTTAGAGCAGTAAAGCTAAAATGCTGTATTTTCCTTAGCACTGAAGCATTTCAAATTCTCAGGCAAGATGCAGGAAGGCTCAAGGGAAAAATGTAAAATGTAATGTAATGCTGAGCAATGCAGCCATAATCCTAAAATTACTATTCTGATCTTGACTTTCAAACAGCACAACGCAGCACAAGCATACTAACAGGGAAGCCTAATGATACAATTGCGAGTTGCGCCGCACAGCAAATTATTACCAATTTTAACTTAGGCAAAGCGGTGAGTAACCAGCCGTAATCTGACCAATACAAACATTTGCATTCGTAAATAATTGCTCATTAGCGTGGATGTTTTTTTTTTTTCTTGACATTTCTGATTTTAATGCTACCTGTGATACAGTGTGACATTTGTATTTTAAAAGTGTCCCCCCTGAGTCATAATAAACCACCCACATCATACTGGATGTTTTCATGGACTCTGTCACTATAAATTATAGGAGGGTGAGAATCTGTAGCCGCTCTGCTTCTCTTGCCTGCGCATTTGCATTTTCTTTATAAGCAGATAGAGCAGAAGGTCATTTTAATGTCTGGCTAACAAATGTGTGACTAGCACAGAAAGGTTACATAGATAGTAACACAGTGTTAATAACGTATCTAAAAACACAGTAGGGACTACTAATAAATTGAAAATACTCCGCAGGAGAGAGTGGAAGTAAAGAGACGATAGTAACCAGCCAGGTAGAAAACAATAGCAAGCATTCCTAAGGGAACATGGACTCCTCATGTCAATAAACTTCCAGCATAAAAACATAGAGGGAAAAGTTGTACACACACAGACCATATCATCAAGCATCCGAGAGAACAATTCTGTTTTGCCTAAGCTTAGAGAAAACACAAAAGCAAAGCAGCAGTTTGCACATAAATAAAAAATAATAGCTTAAAGGGGAACTAACGCTTGACTAATAACTGGCCCTACCGCCAGAGCCTGCAGTCCCCCCTCTTAAACTGCACCACTGGGGATCCTATAAACATGGCCATTTGTAGTACCTTGTCCTGAAAAGCAGTTTAGTGCCGTAGGGTTGTGAGCGCCACCTTTTCTCAGTGATCAAAGACACTAAGGGGCCCATTTAATATGCTGCATAAAAGCAATCTCAGAAAACGAATGGTGTAAAAAGCGTGTACAATAAATGGCAAATTCATCAAGGTTTCTATGCCATCTGAATGCTGGGTTGGACACCGTTATTCTACGCTGCTTTATGACCTCACATTAATTATTAGAGTCAACGGGGAAAATTCAAGTTCTACAAGAAGTTGCTCTAGGGAAAAGCTGCTGTAGATGATCACCATATTTCCCCAGCGTTTCCAAGCAGCTGCTTACAGTTAGGGATGTAGCGAACTGTTCGCCGGCGAACTTGTTCGCGCGAACTTCGACCGTTCGCGTCCAGCCGAATGTTCGCGAACGTCGCGCGACGTTCGCATTTTGAGTTCGCGTTCGATTCGAATACAAATCGTTCGACCATTCGAATTCCTTCGACCGCTAAAAATCGAACGATTTCCATTCATTCGAACGATTGTAAGCATTCGATCGAATGAAAAGCATTCGATCGAATGCTTCGATCGTTCGATTCGAATGAAAATCGTTCGATCGAACGATTAAAATCCTTCGATCGTTGGAATCGAACGATTTTAGCGGGTGTTCGAAGTTCGCGAACTGTTCGCGAACGTTCGCATTTTTTGCCGGTGTTCGCGAACGGCGTTCGCGAACACCAAATCGGCAGTTCGCTACATCCCTACTTACAGTTACACTGGATTTGTTCTCTGAGGTACACCCTCACTGAAAATTAGTTCAAAACTTGATAAGTACATTGTTATTTTATGCGCAGATGCCTGTCGAAGTGCGACTGATTTTTACATAGCATAATAAATCAGCCCCATAGCACACAAAGTTGATGCCAAGTTTATACACCAAATGGTATAAACCAAGGTTGCTTTCTATTTAAAGATGCCTTCTACCCAAAATGTATAATGGAAGAAAATACTAATTTCCTAATATACGTTAAAAGGGTTGTTCACGTTAGGATCACTCCTGCCATGAGGCAAGATGGGAACATTGCCTCGGGCAGCAGTGAGTGGTTAGTTACCAGGGGTGGTAAAACGGAAATTGGGCTCTGCTAATGCATCAAGCAAAATAGCTCTCTGTGCATTTGTGATGCAGGCCCCCCTTTGACCTGCTCTGTCGCTAAAGTTTCAAGCACTGATAGAATGCTGCCTCCGGTATGTGTATGTTCACCCTCTGATCTGAGTGGGATCTATTATTTGGTATGCTTGGAACCCTGGGTTTCTGTATTAGGGTTTTTTTCTGCAATCTCAGTTACCATAACTTAAGGGGCAGATTTATGAAGGGTCAAAGTGAAATCGAGGGAATTTTTGAAGTTAAAAAATTCGAAATTCAAAGTAATTTTGCATACTTTGACCATGGAATAGGCTACTACGACTTTGACCTTCGATTCAAAGTAAAATCGTTCGACTATTCGACCCTTCGATAATCGAAGTGCTGTCTCTTTAAAAAAAACTTCGACTTCAATGCTTCGCCAACTTAAAACTGCCGAAGTGCTATGTTAGCCTATGGGGACCTTCCAGAGCATATTTCTATGTTTTTTGTATTCAAAGGAAAATCGTTCGAACCGTACGTTTCGAAGTACGATCGGAGTACAATTGTACAATCGTACTATGATCAGAATATGATCGTACGAATTTGACTTCGAATTTCGTAGTATTCAATTCAAAGGTCGAATTTCGAAGTATTTTCCACTTCGACAAATCTGCCCCTAAGTGTACTAAAAAACATTTAAACAGTTAGGGAGAGGTCCCTATCCTATTTGAACGTTTCTGTGGTCTGTGCTGAAATAAGCCCATAAATCTGACCATTTCGGACTTTTTGGGCAAAAATCTGAAAAATGCTGGCTTTTTGCAAACTATTTTCCAAACTACTTGTTATGTAACAAAAACATTCTTTCTGGAAAAGAGTTTAGGATTCTGTACTGCCACTTGTACTGCATTTATAAATTGAGCTATTAAGATGCACACATTCACACAACTACAGTAATTCTCAAATGACTTATTAGGAGTGATGGGTGAATTTTTCATAAGAATTATCGCGTGCATAAAAATTGTCTCATGTCAAAATTATTCGGACACCTATTGACTTTAATGCATTTGGACAAAATAGTCGCGCATATCAAAATTGTCGCATGTCAAAATTATTTTGATGCCCATTGACTTCATTTTTACATTTTTAGTGAAATAAGTTGATTCCATTATTTTACAGCAAATATCAGTTATACAAAAGTGTTGTTAATATTTTAGCTATATCATAGGAAATGTCACAAATTCAAATGTTGAGAAATAGGCCTCTAAACAATTATAAGCAGCTTGTGTTTAGCCTTTTTAATGTACCATCCCAGTCAACAAAATTGCCACTGAAAAGCAGCGACAAATATATATATATTATCAATGAAACAGACAATAGCAATTAAACTATATATTTAAATGATAATGCTGAGAAATAATTAATCAAATGTTTAGAAAAGGTTAATTACCTCAGAGTTCCCAGTCTGAAATACCATTGGACAATAAAATTATATTAATTAATCTGGATCGTGTAGCAATGGAAACTTCCCTAATTAATTACATTCTAAACCTGAGAATTAAATTTGCTTGCTGTTAGGTCCCGTGAAACAGGTTTGGAATGCTTCTGCGTTCATAGGTGATAAAGGGAGCAATTTTATTGAGATTGAAGAAAAGTTGATCTTTACGAAAGACTGTTCAATCTGTGATCTGTGATCAATCGGTGAATCATCTGTGCTGCAGGCATGTCAGAGCAAAACTCAAGTGGGAATAGCATTCTTTAGAGAGTATTTGACTTGAGATGAAGGCTTCAGCCAATGAGGCGACATAAGAATTTAAAACTGACCAGTGTTGTTTCGTAGTATTCAGCTTGATTCAGTTCAATGCGCTAAATGTCTGAGAAAGTAAAGATGTGTTTACTTCCCAAAAAAAATGTGCATTGGCACCTAATTCAATTCATTGTAATATGGAATTATGTCAATGTGAGAAATGGTAAACCTTGTGGAATTACATTCTTGTTGTTTCCAGTTTTTATTACTGGTTTTTCTTATTTTTTTCACAAATCACGCCACATTTAACAAGAGAAATTCTACAATTCTACCTCCGTCTAGAATTGCATTAATACAACATATGTCAAATTCATGCAGAAAATAACTTCTGGTTACCCTCTTAAGGTCAATGCTACCTTAGATTTCTATGAACATCTTCTATTGGCTCATCCCAGCCAATCAAAGGTTATTATTTAAATACCACTCCCAGACATAGCAATGCTATAAAAAGGAGTTGTTGTTCTAGAAGATTTGTGGGACTGCCTTTGTCCTCCATACTGCAGGTGTGTCCACTATTACATGTAGTTTAGCCTTGCAAATCATATAACCATGGGCATTCTAACAACACACAAGACAACCATGTTAACTTAACTGTGTCCAAAAACAATCTCAACTTTAGTCTTTTCTTAGTCTATTTAGTCTTTTCTTTTTTCCTTTACATTTTTCCATTTGACACTTCCCAACTGGTCTTGTTATGGAATCTATATTTGGCTAATGATCTCCTATTTTTACTGTTAGTATGTATCTGGTTGCTAGGGTCAAATGGAGCCTAGCAAGCAGACAGTGTTTGGAAACAGAAACACAAATATGGCTAGAGGATGTACTACATAGAAAGGCAAGTGTGAAAAAGTCATAATAACATTGACCCTCACACACAAATGTTGGTGTTGCAGTCACCCCTCATACTCCAAATATTGGGAAGAGTGAGACATTACATGAACATTTCCACATAAAAAAAAATAGTTAGATTTTAACAGTCTTGATCCCCAAAAAAAACATGGTCTAACATTACAAAATGTATGCTAAAGGTCAATCAACCATTGAAGTTGTGTGATAATCTGTCTATGTCTCGCTCTCTGTAATCTATGTAACTATATAATCTATTAATCTAATGGAACTATGTAATCTATCCATCTATAAATATGTAAATAGTATCTAATTTATATGTTAGGGGGGGGAGGGGGAGGAGAGAGAAAGAGAAAGAGAGGGAGATTTTTTTTGAAGGTAAAGTTACACTAAATCAACAACTCTGCATATGCATAAGGAATAACATCAAGATTTTGTGAACATTCTGCCATTTGCTTATGGACGATTAACACATTCTTTTTTTTTTTTTGCAGACCAGCAACCACAAAAACAAGCACCACCCATGGGACAATCTCGTACTGTAGCAAAAAAGAGCAACTTGGTCAAAAATAATAGCACATCTTCTAACACTTTAACAACGGATGCTGTTTCAAGTGACATTCCTAATTGAACAGAAAAAGAAATGGCAATTCTCCATCCTGAAAATATAAGAGATGATCGTGTTATCAGGCACCAACCATCTTCTCCTAGCTGGCCAACAACACACTCGTATAGTGTTTATGGTACAACAATACCCAACATATATGTTAGTAATTACCCAACAACAACACCACCACCACTTTATGATATTCCAGCTAGACATCATGATCATTTTTTACACAGTTACCATCCACATCCTTATTCCAATGTGTCTCCTTATACTGTATTTGGCCAGCACAAAGGTCTTTTTTGCAACCATTGATGTCTACAACATCAATGTATTCTCCAACTTTAACAAATACTTTAAATACTGAAACAGCAAACACTGCATTAGTACAAAATAATCAAATAGCTTTTTTAAGTGTTTTTATAAGCCCAAATATTGAAGTTGTTGCTAATAAAATGTGTAGTGAAAGAAAATGTAGATAATACAAGTCATTCTGTAAGTGAAGTAGAATTTGAGAAAGAAGCACAATCATGTGTAGTGATGAGCGAATAAATTTGCCTGTCACGAATTCGCGGCAAATTTCCACGATCACATTTTCGGGCACGGGCATCAATTTTCAAGTTTCATGATTTTTTCTAGAGAAATTCACCCATCACTAATCATATGATGATGCTGTATTTTCAGAGGAGCCAGAAAAGAATCAGGAACCATCTGAAGATGACCATTCTAAAGGGGTGCGGGATCCATTCCATGTGTCTGATAAGGCATTCCAATCTTTCGACAATTTCTATGTGGAAACGCAAATAAAATGCCATAATGAGATGGTGAATTATTTTTACTTGCGTCAATTTTGATGACCGCGAAATTGACGCAGTTAACTGTAATTAACATCCTCCATCCTGAATATATTTGCACTACCCAGTTGTGAAAGAAGGTTAAATCCCTGGAACACCCCAGTGGGCATGACACTCGCCAAAGGGCAGAAGCACTAAGGGGGCAAAAGGACCGCCTCAATGTTCATTCAAGAAGCACTTGCATCTAGGCTCTAGACCCTGTAATTCTTGCACTTTGGGGGGGCACCTATGTCCCTCCCCCCAGTCCTCATGAATACAGTGCTCTTGCATTAGGCAGCACTGTGTTTATAGGGGGATGTAGGCTCTTGCATTAGGCAGCACTGTGTTTATAGGGGGATGTAGGCTCTTGTGTTCCATTCTACTGAGCAAGGCTGGTGACCAAAAAGTATAACATTAGACTGGGTGCTAAGTGCAAAAACATGACAACTTGGTCTTGTTTTGTGTACTTTTCACCAAGTGTTATTTAGTAAATGAAGCCTTTTATCTAATTCTACTTCTCACTCAATGTAACAAATGTTCCTTCAGTTTTTTGGGGACTGGTATCCTGAATGGGATTAACAGGCACTAGTTGTAACCAGTTTTATCTCTTATGATAGATAGTTTCACATTCCTTGAAGTGAATATCAGTCAGGCTTCATGATTTTGAAGATTGTCCACCCTACTGTTTATATAAGCAAACTGGTGGGTTGTCTTTGCATCAGAGGAAGCCTGAAGAAGAAATGTTTATGTTAATGCTGCCTGAAATTTAGAAAATTATAAATCTCGTGCCTTCAAATGTTTGTCATCCACAAGGATTTTACAGATACTAAAATGGATATCAAATGTCACCGGTGAGGCAAAATCTGAGTAATGCATGCTTATTAGAATCTCAGTATGACATTTATAATCCGCTCTATATAATCTATTCCATTTAAACCTCTGAGCATTTCCAATCTTATTGGTATCACTGGATTTATACATTCTTAATCTTCTGAGAGCTCTGAATAAATTGATATATAAATATGATTTCTTTGTTTCAATCATAATACAGGTGTTTGCTTTATTTGTGAATCGTAGGCCTATTCCCAGTGGCTCTCATGGATAAGACTGCTGAGTTTAACCTGAAGTAATTGTTTGTGTGAGAAAAGTGACAAAGTGTGAAGACCCGATCAGATTCTTATTTTTTCACAGTCACTTATCTTAAGGACTTAACCTCTGTTTCTTTGACTAGTATCATTTCATATGCAATTATCTGCTTTTCCCTGGAATATATCATGTTATATATGTATGAACTGAAGAAAACTGGGAATATTGGTGATCAAATATTTTCTTTGTGATTACATTTTACATTAAACTTATGGTTTAATGGTTGAATGCAGACAGCACTTTATTCACAGGGGAAGGGTGCAGGTATCCAGAATGAAGACCAGACACCAGCAGCATTTCAATTTGGGTGAAAAGTGTAAAAAGATGGCGGGTTGTGCTCACTTACACTTGCACCATGCTTTCCACAAGTAAAATTTTGTATTATACTCTACTGATAATCTATTATACTCTACTGAGAATCTAAGTCTGCCTTAGGGATATCTGTGAAAGTTAAGTAAAATGGCATTTTGGCACTGGTCCAGGAAAACAAGATTAATTATGGAATCTACTGAGAGGTACCTTATGTATTGACACCCAATTGTTTCTATTTCCTTTTAGGACAAAATTGATAGAATTTTTTTTTTTTGTTATAGGGACTATTCCAATGTTTGCTCTGATGGCTACACATGGAATCTCATCTACAGACTTCTAAATGATGCCTGATAATATCATAAATTTGTTTCAGAAAATATTTTTGAACTCACATTTTATCACACTGTCAGTGGCCTGTCTGCATGTACAGTATGGTATTTTATACTTTTCAATAGTTTGTGCTAACTTTTATTTAAAACACAGAATGGATTGCAATATAAACCGTTGTTCTTAATAATCCATTATAAATCCATAATCCATTATAAAAAGAAAGAGTGTAGGAAAAGAAGGTAAGGAGAGAGAAAGTGCTGAAAATTAAGGAGTAGAAATTCCAAACAGTTACACAACTTGCAATGATTGAACCAAAACATTGAATAGTGCTTATTAAAATAACTTTATAAAGTGAATACAGTTGGTGGTTCATATAAACAGTAGATACACAAGATATTATTTAAATCCCGACAATATCCCAGGGATCACAATCAAATCAATCTTTGGAGGAAATGGATGGCTAGCGCTCTGGCCAGGGGATGGCTCAAAAAAACACTAAATTGTGAACTATAACGGTAAGGTTAAAAAGAACTCAGTGAGAAACAGACTGATCATATGACTTTACAATGACACAGAGACTGCATTTCTGCTTCTCTGAAAAACAGTGTTCTCAGATATTTAGGAACTTGTCATGTTCATCCTAAAGTATACCGGATATTTTTTTAATGATTATAATCCAGTGCATTTTGTCTTTAAAATGAGTGACAGGGTAGCCTTGCTGCTGGTTATCTTAGCAGTTAGGAAAATATGTGATATTGGGGGGGGGGTACTTATTAAAACCCAAATTATTGTCATTGTTTTAAAAATAAAAATTCAACCTAACTCCCAACCATAATTTGGCTTAATTTACTAAAAAATCCCAATGAAAATTGTACGTGCAGGAAAAGTCTTGACAAAATCGTGGGACAATGCAACCTTTTTCGAATTTCCACATGAAAACCACAACTTAGACAAGTTTTAACTAGAGTATTTTCTAAGTTTTTTTCCCTCAAAAAATTAGGACCAGAAAGATTTGAGGCTTACTAAATAGGCCCATAAAATTCTCCTATGAGCATTAATATGTGAGATATTTTGATTTAGCAGGACAGTCTGTATTTTTTCAGAGCTATGTAGCCATTGATATCATAGACAATAATTTTTAATGCCACAGTTGTTATGGCCCATGCTAGAATTTGTTCAATAAATAGACATAAACGAGCTCCTGTCAACTATATATTTGAATGGTCTAGCGAATGTTGAAGAAAATTAGCTAAAGTTCTACATACTCATATCCTCTTCATGGGGAATGTTTTTCTCCATCACAAAAGTCATGGAGCCAATATTTTCAACGTGATATTAAACTGGATATTCACCTTAAAATTAAGTTTTAGTATGATATAGAGAGTGATATTCTGCGACAATTTACAATTGGCTTTTATTTCTTATTATTTGTGGTTTTTGAGGTATTTTGCTTTTTATTCTCCAGTTTGCCATTTTAGCAGTCTGGTCACTAAGGTCCAAATTACCCTAGCAACTATATATTGATTTAAATAAGAAATTGGAATATGAATAGGAGAGGGTCTGAATAGAAAGACGAGTAATAAAAATTAGCAAGAACAATAAATTTGTAGCCTTACAGAGCATTTGTTTGTAGATTTGGTCAGTGACCTCCATTTGAAAGCTGGAAAGAGTCAAAAGAAAAAGACAAATAATTAAAAAACTATAAAAAAAGAAAAAATGAAGACCAATTGAAAAGTTGCTTAGAATTGCCATTCTGTAACATACTAGAATTTAATTTAAAGGTGAACCACCCCTTTCAATACAAGAATCAGAATTTGTGGCACTTTCCCCTTCCTTCCTCTCTACAGAGGGAGGAAGAATTAAACTAGATAGGAAGATCAAAAAGCAGAAACTTCTGACTCTTTCCCTCTGAACCATGCTACCTGGAACTAAATTATAATAGGGATAGAATGATAAAGACAAACAATCACAGGTGCAAAGTGAGACTTGAAAGCTCCAAGTAAATAGAGACATTGAATAATTATTTCCTGCACCCTGTAGGAGGTGACAAATGATAGATCTTAAATAAAGGATTTCCAAAAGTCCCTGCGGTATCCCCTTCTCTTCGACTCCCAAATCTTGTTCTCCCTCGAGTTCAGCAAATACAATAATCTTTCAATAGGTTTTAGTCAGCGCTTAAAAGCTCAGGAAAACAAGTAATAGCAAAAAGAATAATATAGTGTAGTAGTACATGCGGGCGTCAAAGTTTTTACGGTACCGACGCCGGCGCCCATTTAGACAATAAATGGATGCCCATTGACTTTAATAGGCGCCAGCATCAACTATGGAGCTGGCACCCATTTTGACGCTGGCGAATTGGTGGCGACGTCAAAATCACAGTTTTGCAAATTTTTCACCAGTTTTGCGAATTTCGCTGAAAATTTTGCAGTGAAAGGGGACAAATTCACCGATCACTATATATTATTCTTTTTGCTATTACTTATTTCCCTCAGCTTTTTAGCGCTGACTCCAACCTATTGAAAAATTATTGACAAATGATAGATGACAGTAGCTGTTGAATTAATGAAAACACATTATTTTCAGAATTAAAGCAGGCGCTTGATCAGTGTTTCAAATAGAACATGAATTCCCCTTGGAGTGGTGAACATTTCAGCAAAATAAATGACAAGTCATTTACTTACCTGGACTGGAGACAACAATAACAAACAAGTAGGTCCTCATGTTATAAAATAACTAATTCAGAACTTATTTAGAACAAGTACAGTATTTTGCTAACTAACATGATGGTTGATGGGTGGTAGTTAGCAATCTGTTGGTGGGTTTTAAAAATGGGCTTATAGCGAGAAAGCACATGTTCACTAGAACTATTCATTCAGATAAGAATTTGGTGAAGGTTTGTCTTTATGTTTTCCCTATATAATGTGAACAGACTGCTAATCACTACAAAAAGTCTTGAATTATACTACAGCAACTTCAAGTATTTAATTAGAGTTACCAGCTAATGAGGCAGACTGCCTGTGAATCCCCATGGCCCCCACACTCAATTAAACTAAAAGGTCACATTTTGATAAATACCCTGTATTTGATGCAGTTCAGTAAGTGTAACAAAACAGCAAGTCCTGATCTTACAGCAGAGTTCCAGTTCATTTTAAATTCTGAATCTGTTTTGTGATTTTTTTATGAATAGAACCACTGGGAGCATGTTACAAGAAAAAGTCAATGCACAAACTATATTTTTTTTATGAGTAGCTAAGGATCAATATTTTTTACGTCTGTGGGACACACCAGAAGAAGACAACATTCTATAACGGTTAAATTGGGCATTTATTACAGTACTGGGAGACTATAACAAGCCAAATGCACAATGGAGATGTTAATTATTTCCTATGAAGGAACTCGTTTTTCACTTCCTTATGAATGTGGACTGTAAAAATGTTTTATCCCGGGGCAGTGACAGTGGTTATACTTCTAAAATAAACATATAAATTTGAATTGTTCCGAGATCAAATAAAATCAAAGAAAAATGATAGTGACTTTCAGATAACACAATATACTACTTTTTAATGTATTTTCATGTATAATGGCAGTTTTTTATTATGAGAGGGGTCAGTTACTAACGCATTTGCAAAACACCAAGGAATATGCCTGCAAATTGTTATATTCTTTATCCGCAATGTAGTTTTTTTCCCCAGAATGCCTAACTGTATGCACCTGCAATAATGCCAGAGTAATTGCAGTTTGTGTGCATATTTACCTATAAAGACGCAAATTAATACTTGTGTAAACTACAAACAAGTTGCTATGACATTATTTGTGTGTGTGTGATGGCATTAACACAAAGAGGAATATTCATGATGCTGTGTAAAACTAAAAAATGGCGAATTTATCAAGGTGTGTTTTATTTTACACCATACAAATGCCAGATTTGTCGCCTTTATTTTACATTGCTTCCGTCAGACGTCACTAAGAAAAAATGCGGAAAAAATTTACATTTTTACACGGCAAAGCCTGGTGATGTGTGGTGTATTATCGTGTCATTTTTCATACCACATAATAAGTATCCCCCTAAATTGGAACAGTGCAATAATTATATCAATGCATTGAGATTAAAGGGATACTGTCAGTTAATAGTGCTGCTCCAGCAGAATTCTGCACTGAAATCCATTTCTCAAAAGAGTAAACAGATTTTTTATATTCAATTTTGAAATCTGACATGGGGCTAGACATATTGTCAATTTCCCAGCTGCCCCACGTCATGTGACTTGTGCTCTGATAAACTTCAATCACTCTTTACTGCTGTACTGCAAGTTGGAGTGATATAACCCCCCCCCAGCAGCCAAATAAAAGAACAATGGGAAGGTAACCAGATAACAGCTCCCTAACACAAGATAACAGCTGCCTGGTAGATCTAAGAACAACACTCAATAGTAAAAACCCATGTCTCACTGAGACACATTCAGTTATATTGAGAAGGAAAAACAGCAGCCTGACAGAAAGCATTTCTCTCCTAAAGTGCAGGCACAAGTCACATGACCAGGGGCAGCTGGGAAATTGACAAAATGTCTAGCCCCATGTCAGATTTCAAAATTTAATGTAAAAAAATCTGTTTGCTCTTTTGAGAAATGGATTTCAGTGCAGAATTCTGCTAGAGTAGCACTATTAACTGATGCGTTTTGAAAAAAACATGTTTTCCGATGACAGGATCCCTTTAAGAGAAGATGGTTTGGTGGTGAATACAATACCTTCACAGGTTGCTCAACTTTGGAAGAGGTGTCTGTGCTGTGAGTGATTAATGCCTGAAATAAATCATGTCAGCCAACTGTCCCTGTCTTGAACTGTGGGACTGGAGGAGCTACAGTACCAACATTAATGTATGTGTGTTTTCTGAACAACTTGGATTTTTGTCCAGGAGTTCAAAATCTATTGGGGGAATGCAATAAAAGTCACAAAGTGCAAAACAATTTGCACAAATAAGAATAAAAATGAACATTTTGCAATGTAATACTCTACCTTACACTGTTATTGCATTGTGAATTTTACTTGCACATTGAGAATTTTAATTGCGCATTACCCGCTTTTAAGAAGTGCTTGAAGGTGTCATAATCTTTTAGAGCAAATATAACAACTTTTCCAGTAAGACGCTTTATTACATTCACAGCTAGTGATGGGCGAATTGATTCACCAGGCCCGAATTTGCCGAAAAAATTTGACGGCGTCAAAAAAATTTTTCGCCAAAACGTACGCTGGCGCCAAAAACGGGTGCCGGCGTAAAAAAAAATGGGCGCCGGCGTCAAAAACTCCGTTTCGCAAATTGTTCGCCGTTTCGTGAATTTCGCGGGAAATTCGCAAATTTGCCCGCGAACCGGCTCAAATTCGCCCATCACTATTCACAGCCCATTGGCGCAAACTATAAAATTTGCAAACCTTCTTTGGAAGTGGGAAGTGGCCGCTTAACAGTTTCCAGGTTTGCGAAAGCTATAAAGACATAACTTTTCCCATTGTGAATATTTTTTCCGTTTCCAACTTTTATTACATTCCTCCATACATATATGTTGTTATTAGTTGTTATTAGTGTGACATCCTGCTAATTTGTAATTGTATAAGCTGCTGTTTTTGTGATGTTTGAAGTATTCTTTTATAAATCAGATAAAGGCATTTTATCTCTTTCCTAAATATAAAGTAGTTTTTAAAAGTGCCACTGTCCAACTTGGAGACCTTCAAATTTCCACATACTGTAGTTACATTGGCCATCTTCCATCTCTGCCCTTTAATTAGGGCAGAGACAAACGAGAAGATTTGGGGAGATTTATTAGCCCGGTGACAAATCACCTCTTCTTCGGGCGTCTAATCTCCCCAAACTGCCTCCCCGTCAGCTAGAATCTAAATCACGAGGAAACTTTGGGCGATGTTAGTAAAATGAAGCTCTCCGAGTGCTATCCTGCCAGCAATTTTGATTATAGCCAGTGGGGAGGCACTTCCGGGAGATTATTCGTCCAAAGAAGAGGCGATTGGTCGCCAGGCGACTAATCTCCCTGAATCTTCTCGTCTGTCTCTGCCCTTATAAGTGAAGATCATAAGAGTCATTCTGCACATACCATGATAAAAGACTACAATAAGACAGTGCAAATCCTGTGGAAGGGATATATTTGGTTTTTAAAAATATGTGTGCGTATTTGTGTGTGTGCAAACTTGTTTTAGGCAGGCAGATGAAATCATCAGAGATCTTCAGAACGACTTGCATAATCCTACTCACATATTCGATTAGTATTACAGGAGTGAGGGAAGGTTCCAGAAAAAAGGACAACAGAGGTGACATAATTACCATAACTCTAGCTACAAGGAAAGAGGTTTCTGAGGTCCATGGCACATGGATCATTGGCTCCTGAGTTTTTTTGGAGCTGGGTAATGGGGCCAATCAGCTTCTCCCAGCTTTGAAAAGAAAGGGGATCTGCAGGCTAAGAGCAGCAGAGCCAATGCTCTGTGTGCCCTTGGCACACATTTCTGCTGTTGATTTGATTTCCAGAGCTCAGTGTCAAAATCGCATCTGCATTTGATTCTTTAGGCAGAAGCATTTTGTGTATATTGATGCTGGCCACTATGGAAACCCTGGCGCTATCATCATCATTTTCGAGGTGGTGAAAACTCAAGAGTTCCCCAGCATTTATAGGCACACAATTACACAATTCAGGAGATGGGACAGATGTATGGATCTCAAACAAGAATTTCAGAAGTGCAAGGATCAGCTTTGTATACCTTTATTAAATGGCATCATTTCACACAATGACTGTGCCTATTTCTGCACAACCACAACTCTGGTTATGGCCATGAATGAGCCCTCATGTGTTTAATATTGTCATTGGATCATTGAACGATCATTGAATTTTGCCCTTACCCTTTCTGAGGGATTCAAAAACTGGTCCTTTAGTTGGTAACATGAATGGTACCAACCTTCCCATTCCACACACAGGGCAGATTTTAGACAGAAAATACACAATTCATTAGTTACTACATACACAGAATGACATCAGATTGAATTGGGTTTTTTTCCACTGGCATAGATGAGGAAATGTCTACTGCGTCTAAAGACACTAATCCAGGAGAAATCCTATGAGTGAACTCCCTCTGTATGTATGCTCAGTGGAAGTTTACACTCAATATACAACATCACAATATGGTAGCTCACTCCTTTGTTATTAAATGGATCCAGGATAGCCCCATTCAGTTTTCGGTTCACCCACTCTAACAAAAGAAAAGCCTAAAGGGATGAGGATTTCTGCATGGGCAAGAGGTAATGAACAACAGGTTAACAAGAGGTATTGACATTCCAGTGTATGAGCAACTCTATTACATGCACTATACACCTCAAAAGGCAATATGATTTTATATGCAATTTTAAAAGCTTGTTACTGCATGAACTGGAGCATTTACTACAATATAAAACATTTATATCTTGTCCTTTTTGATCCATATAAAATGTTATGTTGTGCAATGTTTTATTAAACAGATTGATTTTTTAATTAGAGGGTTCTTGGTAAAATCTTTACTGTATTATAAACTTTTTTTTTATTCCTTTCTGCTATGTACTTGATACCCTTTATGCGTTTAACAAATTTTGACTCTTAACCATTAGTAGGTTTATGTTTATCATGCCATGAACAGGCAAGACTAATGCAGGTGTGTTTAAACCATAGTTCAATTAGCTAAGTTTGGTAATTGATTAACCTAATGCTTAACCACTTATTATGCTATGGCAAATGTTACCTCTGATTTCTACAGTTTCTCCTCTAATGGGTGGATATTCTTTTAAGGTTTCAGTCTATTTTTAAAGATAAGGTTTTAATCATTATCGCTGAATAAGCCACAGGGATGAGTGGTAAAAGTTTTCAAGGAAATTTAAAAAGTCCAGTTGCAATTCTAATTGTACAAGACCGCAAAATACTGTATATCATGGCCAGGATGAATATAAATCTTCATACAATTAGGGGCAGATTTATCAAGGTTCAAGTGTTTTCCACGCAAATTCAAGTTTTCAAGTAGATTTTTTGGTCAAAATTTAGATTTTCGGGTTAAGAATATTTTTTAATTTTTTTGAGATTTATTATATCCCGAGCTGGAATCTGAAAATACACCATCTAAAAACCTGTCAAGGTCATGTAGGAGTCAATCGCAATCCCTTGAACCATTTGAAGATGTTAATAGCCTTCACGATGTTCGAATCTATTTCGGAGGATTTGCCTGAAAAATCTATCAATTCTAGTTTCCCACTGAAAAATCGATGAATTCGAGTTTTTGGTTTGTTAACCCCTGAATTCGCTGATTTCAGTTTTTCACACTGCAGTTTTTTTTTTTAACTAGAAACCATTCAAGTTGTGAGTTCATTCGAGGTATAAAAAATGTGACCTTTGATAAATAACGCCCTTAATGAGGGATATACAAAGTGAGCAGTTGCCTTGTGTTGTGTTAAAATAATCAATGAAATAATTTATGTAAGCAGTTCATTCTTTAATGAGAACTAAATTCTAAAATAGAATAAGGCTAGAAATGCTGTATGTTGTATACTAAACATAAACATGAACTTACAGCACCGGAAGTCTAATTAAACAAATAATTTATGTTTGCAAATTTGGCCACAGGGGGTCATTATCTTGTAACTTTGTTATACATCTTTGCAAGACCAAGGCTACACACATGCTCAGTCTGGTCTCGGCTTCAGTTAGGAGGTTAAGCTTAGGGATCCTCAAAATGGCACAAGTCAAATAATTTCTGCCATAGAAGCCGATACAGCAAGATTGATTAATAATTCGAATATGCAAACTGCATTGGGTCTGTGGATTTAAATCTCTACACAGTCACCAGCTGCTTTACAGTGAAACAAACAAAACAGCTCGATTTCTGGGAAGTACAGTGGGGGGCTCCCCCCTGCCATCTAAAAGTATGATTGTTTCCCTGCAGAGCAGCTAGGGACTGTCTGAAGTTTCCTATCCTCAGCAGACTGAGCAAGTAAAACGAAGGGGACACAGCTTACCCTGGGCACACATGAAGCTAAGATAGGAATGTTAAAGAATAGAATTTCATTGATTTTCATTGTAATCATAACTTGAAAGCTAAACAGAACTCTAAAACCTATTCACAGTAGTAATTTAAAAAGTTTGGAGAGTGCACTGAGAAAATAATAAAGCCATATCAATACATTTTACTTTCAGGCAACCCCTATATTAAACCCAGGTTGACAAGGATTGAGTCCTAAGAAATCCTTAGATCCATGAAACATGTGCATTTGGGTATTGGATCTCTTCAGAAATCCAATATACAGACAGCTATGACTTTGGGGAAGGGAATCTTCCATGGTCAGAAAAGTCTAAATTACTTATAATATTAAAACAGTACCTTTCACTTGAGCCAAATAAACTGCATTAATCCATATTGAAGGCAAAACAATCCTATTGGGTTCAATGTCTAAATATCTTTAGTAGACTTAAGGTGTGGTGATCCCTTATCTGTAAAATGCCAATCCCAGATCTGTATATATATATATATTAGGTATTTGGTATATTAGGTTTAAACAAAAGGTTGTAATAAAGGTAGGCACTGAATCTGGGATTTTTTTTAAAATAAGGTTCATAGCAGAGGGAAAAAATGCCAATTCACAGCCTCATTTATGCGGATGAGTTAATCTGTAATGTGAGAAAGTTTGTATCCCGAGGTTCTGCCATTAAATTAAGTCTTCCGGTATAGACTGGTTTCTTCAGATAGCATAATTACTACAATTAAAGTAAGTCATTTAGAATTGGACACATTAAATCCTGCACTGCTTTTAGTCAACATGGGAAATTACATGTCCATTTTAAAGAATTGCTTTGGCAGCCCTACCGACAATCATGGCTGAAGCAGATGGCCATCTATTGTAATCCCCACAACCAATCAGATGTTTTAAAACAACTGACCCATAAATGGTACCTGCTGATGGGTTACTAGTAGTGATGTGTGAATACATTTGGCAGACATGAATTTGCGGCAAACAAAATAATTTGTGAAACTGCGGTGACAATTCGCTGGCAAATAATCTGCTGCGTCAAAAAAAAAATTGGTGTGCGTCAAAATTGGCGCGCACTTATACGTAGGCGTGCATCAAAATTATTTGGACGCCCATTGACTTTAATGCATTTGAGCCAAATAATCGCACTTATAAAAATTGTTGCTCATGTCAAAATTGACTTCAATGCATTTCGCAAATTTTTCCCGGTTTCGGCACAGAGTCGCCCATCACTAGTTACTAGACAAGTAGAAATCATTTATAACATCATTTGGCATTGGCTGTGATCTCCGAAGAATGTTTAAAGCATTTGATTCAGTACCATTCACTCAATAAGAAATTCTGACAAATTTGCCTACATTAATGGAAAACTGTGGTACAGGCAACACACTGTTGGTGAGGCCTGATCTTAGATTTGAGATACCAGAGGCTTGAGCCAAGTAATGTTGCCTGCGAAGAGAAGATGTAAATGCATTAAAGGGGTGGTTCAGTTAACTTTTAGTATATTATACTAAAACTTTTCAATTGGCTTTCATTTTTCCTTTTTTATAATTTTTGATGCATTTGCCTTTTTCTGCTGATTCTTTCTAGTTTTCAAATGAGGGTCACTGACCCCATCTAAGTAACAAATGCTCTGTAAGGCTACAACTTGATTGTTATTGCTACTTTTTATTACTCATCCCTCTTCAGGCCCTCTCCTATTCATAATTTAGTATCTTATTCAATGCATGGTTGCTAGAAACCAAATTGCTGAATTTGTTTAATAACGCAAAAACCACAAATAATAAAAAATAAAAGCCAATTCAAAATTGTCTTAGAATACCACTGTCTATATGACGTTAATTTAAAGGTGAAACCCCCTTTAAATGTAACCTATTTTAGTGCTTGTATTTTTTTACTGTGTGGGATTAGCTGTTAGCTAACTACTTATGTGAACCTAAGAATAATGAGATGTTAATTAACTCAGTAATCCAGTCTGTATAGAATCCCTCGATTTTAATATACTTTGGATCCCAAATGTATCAGGGGCTTGCTTCTGTGGAAGTTAGTTATAGCAACCTAGTATGGAATATTGGAAACCAATGCAAGCTGCTCATCCATGTAATTCATTTATCTTTAGCCCTTGAAAGTACTGTGATAAATCTTACTTTTTTATTGCGATTATACTGAATAATTTGTATTTGAAAATATTGTGTGCCATCACTGCGATTAATGTATAATTTTTCAACTATATTCCATAGATTAACCAATATGCCAGCTCCCACACTTGCATAAAAACAACTATGCAGACTAATATGCATCTCAGGGCAGAATAAGTGATGTTAATACAGAGTAAATGAACAGGGTATAGGAAATACAGTAAGAATGAATCGCCTGATACAAATTCAATGCAAAATTCATGTTTTTGGGTGTATTCTAGAACCATTCATGCCTGTACTTGTACAGGTATGGGACCTGTTATCCAGAAGTTCAAGCCCTGGAGTTTTCTAGATAATGGATCTTTTTGTAATTTGGATCTTCATATCTTACTAGAAAATCATGTAAAAACATTAAATAAACCCAATAGGTTGGTTTTGCCTCCAATAAGGATAAATTATATCTTAGTTTGGTTCAATAACATGGTACTGTTTTATTATTAGAGAAAAAGGAAATAATTTTAAAAAAATTGGATCATTTGGATAAAATGGAGTCTATGGGAGACGGCCTTCCCATAATTTGAGCTTTCTAGATAATGGGTTTCCGAAAGACGTATCCTATACCTTTAATAGCATAGTTTTTCAGTCAATGCATTAGCCTCTATCAATTGCCTAACATACAAAGAGTTAAACAGAGTTTAGAAAAATAAAGATTGAAAAGGAAATTTTGCAACAGAGCAAGGGCTGAAGTTTGAAAATAGACAGTTTATAGAGGTTTATTATCAAATAAAGGGTAGAAGTCCTTGAAACAGGCACAGGCAAAATAGTTGTATTGTATTTGAAATAATATGTACACACGAAGCCTGACAGGGTTGTGGCCTTCAAATAAAAGAATGAATAGACACAAAAGATAATTCATTTACCGCACAGAACAGCAAATTAGGTTATGATTACAATGCCATGAATCTGTTTGTTAACAAAGTACTGCAATTATCCGTACAACCTAGCAGAGACGATGGCTCGCCAAGGCAAAAACAGTTGTAGTAACCTGAGCTAAATAAACCAGTGTTCGAAATACACTGAAATACCTAGTGGCCATAGGTTTTAAAATACTCTCTAATGTTCTCCCAACCTAAAAATACGCAATAGCCAAATGGTCTGTCTACCCTCTCACAACTTTATAAAGCGACATGGTTGCCTAATCTACACATAGAATTCTATTTATCCTATAAAGAATGTGACACCGTACATATTGTATTTTCAAATAAGTTACTGTTTCTACTCAAATCAGATATTCTAATAAATCACACCCCACTCTATTAAACTAGGTTACTGTATAGAAATCCCCTTGACTTCTTAAGTAGGAAAAAGATTTGGTAAAGTTTACTGGACCGGCAAAAACACTGTGAGTTGGCAGGGGAGTAAATACGGAGGAAGCAGACTGTGAGGTTGCAGAGGGGCCCACAAGTGTATTGGGCCCATAAAGACCCTAATTAATGAGCAATTTAAATATATTTTGGCAGATTTAAACAATGTTTTGAGAACCTAATTGAATTTGCTGTGTGGCCCAGTAACATCTGGTTTGGCCACTGTGACCTGCTGTTAAAAATAGAAACTTCACCAACATGTCTTCCAAAACTATCATTATAAAAAACTGTTTGCAGCTAATCATTCCAAATTAGCCACCAATGGGTACTATATTTTCCTGCATGCAATTGAATTATAATTATTATTATAACTAAAATATGTACAGGCATGGGATCCCTTACAGAAGGCCATCTCACATAGACTCCATTATAAGCAAATAATTTTGATTCTTAACGCAGGCTTAATGTGTGGAGATCTGAATTACAGAAAGATCCCTTATCCAAAAAAACTCAGGTCCCAAGCATTCTGGATAATAATCCACATGAATGGTTGCTATGGGCTACTGCCTGGGTGCAGATTTGCCAAGCATTAGTCTAGTAAACTATAGTGACCAATCAGATTTTTGATTTCAAACAAATGGCAAGTAAACACTTCTTAATGATTGGTTGGTATGAATTACTAGATCTGGAGCAAACATTGCACCTGCTATTAGACTGCACCTCAATAAAATAACATAACAAAAGTCATTAGGTGTCGTTTACCATAGCAGCCAATTGAGATGTTATTTTGTGAACAGTGACCAGTAAATGCTACTTGCTGATTGTGGTTGAGGGGCTTTCGCCTTTCTCAGGATCTGCTAAAAATAAGGTTGGATTTAAGCAGGGAAATGGTTGAACCTGAATGATGTGTCTTATTTCAAGCTCATTTACTATGTGAGCTAAAAGTCTTTATAATATTATGCTTCAAACCATCTCCTGTAGTTCTTGCAGCACATGTCAAGCTATTCCCTGTTTTGTACAAACGATTGCTCATTTCCAATGGCTGGAGCACTAAGGGGCACACAGTGGAATCATTACATTTTTACTCTACATTCTCTCCTATTGTTATTCAAATAGCAGAGTACAACAGCTGGGTTTGAGGGCACCATCTTGTGCCACTACAGGTTCCCATCTCTGTGAACTCCTGACAGACACATGCACCGGTAAAGCTGATCCAGGCCTGCCTTCAACTGTGTTTGTTGTGGCTCACAGTAAATTGGAGTGAGATGGTGCCTGTCAGCCTTACTGTGCTACTCTGCTTTTCAAAGCAAGGTACAGCAAATGGGGACATTTAGGGGGTCTCCAGTGGTGCAGTTAGGGAGGACTCTGGAGGGACCAAGGTACTACACAGGGTTTAGTTCTACTTTAAGCTTATGCACCTAAAACTTCTCAAGATTCTATAGAAGTCAAGGGGAAGTTTATTTGAAGAACTCAAGAAATGTATTCTTTGGGTAGGACTTCACAGATTATTTCCACGTGATCCGATGTGCTGCACAAAAATGCAGGCGTCACGTCATATGTGACAGAAATAAGGAAATGTCGGATGAAGTCACAGCGTTGATCCGGCGCAACACAACTGTCGGGTGCAGACGCTGCGTCTGCATCCGACAGTCGTGTCGTGTCAGATCAATGCTGCGAAACCATCCAACAATGCATTCACTTACCTTATTTCCGTTGCATATGATTTGACGCCTGCGTTTTTGCATAGCGTGTCGGATCACTCAGAAGTTGTCCATGGACTTCCTCCCTTTGGGGAACAATGCAGTTTTTTACATCTTGGTATACACAAATGATTGTAACAGAGACAGTTGTTTTCTCTCTTCATACAGCATACAAATTCCAGGCTTTTCAGTCTGTTCAAAGGTGATAAAATTGGAATCCAGAGGCTCATTTACCAACACTGGGCAAATTTCTCTAAGGGCAGTTACCCACAGAAACCAATTAAAAAGTAGATTTGATTCATTTACTGAAGGCGGAATAATGAAAACAAATAGTTGATTGGTTGCTATGGGTTACTGCACTGGGGCATATCTGCACGGTGTTAGTATATGAGCCCTACTGAAATGAATAAATGTCAGCTACAAAGACTAATCCTGTAATAGACAAGTAGCAATAAATAACAGCCGCAATCATGAAAGGAGCACATTTAATGAATGCTGCTAATTATTTAAAGCAAGTTGAATTAAAATCATTCCTGCCTTCTACAAATCACTTTTTCATTCTCTGATGAGATAACAGTTTTCTTTTTTTTTAAGCGAATATAAAAGACAATTCTCACAGAGCAATCACATTACACCGGCAGTCTTGAACTACAGTTCTATACCCCCCTCCTGCTATAACTTACACAGAAATGTCAGCTCAATTACATTTCGACTTCCCACCACTGAAGCATGCTGATGGGAAAAAAATTAAAGCTTCAGATTATGTTAGTGAACTTCCAGAGCAATGACTGAAGTCAACAGATCACACAATACATCACACATTTTCCAACATACGCTCCTGGCTTAAATGCTTGTGTGTGCAATATCCCTTTACTGAACAATTCCGCAACTGGAAGACTGATTTTTCTTGTGGTTCCATCGATATGAAATGTTCTCTGGATACAATGCCCAGAGGGAAGGCAAGGAAATATGCAAGCACTCGATCGGCACTTTCAACTGCCCATTTTCTGGGATTTTGGTGATGTTCTGTGATAGATTGAACACTCCCAAACAACTAAACAGAAATTGTACAGCCCCAACGTGGAAGAAATAAAAAAAAAGCACTGTAAATGCCACATAAAGATGAAGCATTATTCGAGTAAAAGCAAGAGTACATTTTTATTGAATAGCATAAACTTCACTATCACTTGACAACCCAATAGAGTTCGTTTATTTCATCTTTTGGAAACATTATGTTTTCTTTAATGAAACATAATACATTCTTTCTAATGATCTATTGTTAGAGACCGCCGCTTCCCAGTGTAGCTTTGCACTTACTATAAAAGAATAATGTTTTAAGAGTTACAGTTCTACCACCGCAAATAATCCCACTAAAATCAAGCAGTCTTAAAGTGTGCTGTCATTTTCTGCAAAGTAAGAGATCCTTTTTTGTAATTGGATATTTAAAAATTATAGTAGCTATTGGCTTGCACCGGTTCAGCTCTTTTATATTTATTTCCCTTATGTTAAAACGTTTCAGTGCTGGAGAAATAAAATGTAAACAAAAGAAATCCAGAGCCTTTAAGATTCTTTATTTTTGGCAGTCCACTGTCATGTTTATGACTGAACAGAAGAGTTGAGCTTTTTGACAGTAGAAGCATATTATATATATATATAAACACAAGCATAAAACACCCATGAGTATTTGCTTTCAGGTGACAAAGTGACTTTATACTGCACTACCAGTTCTCCTTGGTCACCTGACAATAATGGGATCCTAATACCTCGTATTAAACAGGCATGATTATAGAACAGTTGCTTGGGGTGGGTCACTTTTTAGAAGTATGACCTCTTAAGCATCTACCCTACCTAATAAAACAATTTTTTTAAATAGGACTACATTATCATGTATGGTCTCTTTACTATATGCATTATAAAATCATGTTATGCAGGTTCTCCTTTAATGTACCTTGCAAGTGGATTTACAGTGTTGGACTGGGCTGGTGGGACACTGGGAAAAAAACTGGCAGGCCTGCTGACCTATACCCGCTCCCTGCCAGGAACCTTTGCTGCTCCACTTCCACCCCCAATCGCCGCTGACAGGAGGATGTAGCAGAAACATGGCGCAAGCTGGAGAGGGGTTGCAGTGCATTTGGTAGAGGCTGCCAGCCACTGGAAGAGTTTGGGAGGCCCAGAGGTAGCAGCCAGGTGGGCCCCAGACACCCCAGTTCAACGGTCCTGACAGCAGCATACTCCATATTGTAAGAGCATCACTGCACGGTCAACTCGCACAGCCTCCACAAAGGGCACTCATCATGTGCTATTCGCCATTCACCTGCTATGAAAAGAGCTTTTACTCTGCTTCTCTCATGTATATTAGCTACTGAAGCCAATGACTATTGTCCCACCAATACTGTTAGACAACAACAAATCCAATATTTAACAAATACTTTCCAGTAACCTGCAATAGCTACTGTAGGCGGCAAACAATTATAACTCATACCCCTTCCACTGGGGTCCCTTCCATTCCTTTGGCCCTAGGCCTGACTCCTGCTGCACCCTACATTAATTCACTACCTCCTTGCTCTAGGGAAGGCTGGAGGAGCAGTTCAGTTTAAAAGAAAGCACCCCCTTCACTTCCTTTCTACTGTAACCCCTAGTGTCTCCACCCCTAATAACAGGCTACCACAAAATGACACCCATAATTCTCATTTTAAACTCATCCGGTTAGCTCCCTCCCTGTCATGGTCCTTTTGTTTCCCAGTTCCTGGCTCATGGAACTGAAGAAGAATCCGTACAGCAGAAAAATACTTAAATAGGGGGTCTCACTACTGGGAATATATTAGGTAAAACACACTTTGTTTCTTCCAAATTTAAAATTCACATACATATTGAAAAAACTGGACATAGCAGCAATATATTAGGTGTAGCATCAATCCATTTGTTTCACTAAAGGTAAAGATAATAACACATTTAATTGAGTACCCGGGTACTGTTAAGGATTCAAAAAAGATTCCAATACAAATAATGAAAAATAATTAGTGATGGGCGAATTTATTCGCCAGGCACAAATTTGCGGTGAATTCTCACGATTCACCATAGATTTGTGAAACTGTTGCGAAAATTTGCCGGTGTCAAAAAAAATGGACGGTGTCAAAAACGAGACGCAGGCGCTGTTTCGCAAATTCGCCCATCACTACAAATAATATAAAAAAGTGATAAGTATTGTTCAATCAGAAATCATGCCCAATGCCCCAGTTGCCTTGCAGCATAAGCATAAATAAATCCTTTCACAAAACTGAGAGACTACAATGAAGGCAATAAAGAGTGTGTGTAGAAGAATGGGCCAAAATGACACCTGAGCAAAGCATGTGATTAGTTTCTCCATACAGGAGGCATCTTGAAGCTGTCATTACCAGCAAAGGCTTTTCTACTAAGTATTAAATACATTTCAGTAGGCGTGTTCAATACTTATTCCCTGTATCATTCCACTTTATTACATATATCAATTTATGGACTTCTTTGTCTTGAGTACTAATCGGGTTGTTACCGACATCTGGTATAAATTTCATGTCTATAGCCCCATTAGAAAAAACAATTAGAAATATATTTCTAATGGGGCTATTGACATGAAATTTACACCAGATGTCGGTAACAACCCAAGAAATACTGAGAAAACCACGGACATGTTCAATACTTATTTTTCCTGCGATAAGTGATAAACAATAAAAAAACACTTTCTCATGTGCCCAATGTGTTATGTTATGGTACAGTCAAAAGAGGTTCATGGTTCTTGGTAGGTTAGAAAAAATGCAGCATCAAAGAAAAAACACATTTGCATTGAGATTTAGGGAAAACGTATATAAAACTTCATAGGCCCAGTGTGAAGTTTAATTAAGGTGAACACTTATCAGTCTAGACATTCTTGGATATAGATATATATATATATATATATATATATATATATATATATATATATATATATATGTATATATATATATATATATATATATATACACACACACACACACACATATATATATATACAAATACAAGAGTCCTCTGCACTCAACCCATTATCAATATATTTAAGACATAGACATTTTGCATACTGCTACTGAAAAATGCCTTACCCTTTAAACAAAACAGGGATTGTTTGTCCATATAATGCAATATATTTAAGCTGGCCAACTACGTCAAAGTCATCCCATATCTGGCCAGTCCTACGCTTAATTTTCATCTGATTCATTAAGAATTCTATTGCTTCATTATACATTTTACAAAGGGACTAAGTTTTACCTGCAACTTACTAGCTGCTTTCAAAGTAAAACTCCCAAACTTGGCTGTGGCGGTGAGCCAACTTTCCCTTGTTTGTTATAGTTATACAGGAGCAGTGACCAGCTCCATGTTGTAGCTCCCACCCTTCCCAGCTATAGTCAGGTGATCCAACTGGTGTCTAATAAAAGGGCAGCCAAGTTTGGGAGTTTTACTTTGAAAGCAGCAAGTAAGTTGCAGTGGTGGTGAGCACAACTTTCCCTTGTTTGTTATATATATATATATATATATATATATATATATATATATATATATATATATATATATATATATAGACAAATACAAGATTCCTCTGCACTCAACCCATTATCAATATATTTAAGACAGAGACATTTTGTGCATACTGCTACTGAAAAATGCCTTACCCTTTAAACAAAACAGGGATTGTTTGTCCATATATTGCAATATATTTAAGCTGGCCAACTACGTCAAAGTCATCCCATATCTGGCCAGTCCTATGCTCAATTTTCATCTGATTCATTAAGAATTCTATGGTTTAATTATACATTTTATAAAAGGGACGAATACGTTTTACCTGCAACTTACTAGCTGCTTTCAAAGTAAAACTCCCAAACTTGGCTGCCCTTTTATTAGACACCAGTGGGATCACCTGACTATAGTTGGAGGGGTGGGAGCTACAACATAGAGCTGGTCACTGCTCTTGTAGAACTATAACAAACAAGGGAAAGTTGTGCTCACCACTAGTTTTTAAAAACATTAGGCGGGGGTGCAATGAGGGTGTGACCACAAAATACATATAGACAAATACAAGATTCCTCTGCACTCAACCCATTATCAATATATTTAAGACAGAGACATTTTGTGCATACTGCTACTGAAAAATGCCTTACCCTTTAAACAAAACAGGGATTGTTTGTCCATATATTGCAATATATTTAAGCTGGCCAACTACGTCAAAGTCATCCCATATCTGGCCAGTCCTATGCTCAATTTTCATCTGATTCATTAAGAATTCTATGGTTTAATTATACATTTTATAAAAGGGACGAATACGTTTTACCTGCAACTTACTAGCTGCTTTCAAAGTAAAACTCCCAAACTTGGCTGCCCTTTTATTAGACACCAGTGGGATCACCTGACTATAGTTGGAGGGGGTGGGAGCTACAACATAGAGCTGGTCACTGCTCTTGTAGAACTATAACAAACAAGGGAAAGTTGTGCTCAACTATGTATGTTTATATATATATATACATAAAATGAGGGCGCGACAGAGATGAAGCTGCATGCACTGTGTCTGTTTGAGAGGAAGGATGCAGCAATGGGGCTAGTACTTCCATACACATATAACTCTTATTTGATTAGTCTTTTAAATAACTCTTTGCAATCCAGGGCCCTGAATTCCCTTTAGCGTATGAAAGGTACTGGAAACTGGGATTTACAGTGCAATGCCTCCATCTAGTGCACACTGAGGAGCACACCTTAGGGGGGTTCCCACTAGAAAAAATAAAACACAGTAAACAAATAAAAACATTATGTAAAACTGCATGCAATAACTGTAAATGCAAGTCACACAATATAACTTTGCCCTGGGGAATTTGTGTGGACTATCAACCCCTGGCACAGTCTTTCAATGACACAGTCCCACACACTCAGGGTGGATAAATGCAGATTAACTCTAAGATTAACTCTAAATTTAGTTCAATATTCCTTCCCCAAGAGCTCTTATTTCCCCAGTTAGCGCTACCGACACAAGGTACCATTTCCTTTGAAGTTCCCAGGGGGCAGGTACATGAGCAAGACCTGTCCTCAACCTGGGGAATCACATAGTGGCCAAAGTATCAACAGGCAGGAGATATAAACTGGGCTCTCCCTAAAGCTCAAATGCTTACTCAAAGCAGAGCACAATGCAACCCTTTCCAAGCTCTCCATGGTCAGTCTTTTCAAGCAGCACTGTCACACTCCACTGATCTGGCTCTGTCTGGCTGCTACAGCAGGGGCTCCTTTATAAACTCTGTCTGTAACCTTGGTTCCAAAGCAAGGCACTCCCCTGGGTCCTCCTCCTCTCCCAGGGATGCACTGGGGTGCCCAGCCAATCAGATGGCTCTCTAGTCTGTAATCAGGCTGGATGATGTCACAGACAGAAAAACAGCAGAAGGACTTGTCTGATCCCCTACACACGCTTGTGCTCCTGGTGTAAAATGCTGTTGGGAGCCATGCAGTGTCCTAAAATGCTAGGGACACATTACTATGAAAGGGAAAAATAGAGAAATTGTTGGGGAGCACCTCCCATCAATAATTGAGAACAATAGATGGTGTGCAGGGTCAAGTAGACAATTGTATATGCAGAGAAAAGAGAAAGAACTGACCCATCTTGCTGCACCTTCCCATCTGTTACATCCAAGGTCTCATATAGTGATTAAAACATAACCTTTATTAAACAAATTAATAAAATTATTTTGTCCAGAAATCAGCAATTAAAAACAAGGTTAACCACAGGGAGACGTCTTGACCAGAGGCAATAGGTTGGTCGTCAGTGTAGACGGTTACAATTTAACTGGGGGAATTATATAGCCTGCCTGATGCAGTAAGTTAAATAGCAGTCACAGGCATATAGCCGGTGATGGTTGAATGGTTTACTTCATATCCTTAGTATCCTCAGGCGTAGAACCACCACAAACCCCTTCACCCGCATGAGATCCCCTCCCAGAACGAAAATAAGCAGATCGACACGAAATGTCTATTAAATCACTTGCTCTAATTATACTGTGCCACAGACACTTCTGAATTCAATGACGCTGCCTATAGATCAATTGCCACAGTCATCTCCTTCACGCACTACATGGATAAGTGTATCGGCATGTGGTATCCATAAATAGTCTGTTAAACTACTGTATATTGTGCCGTAGGCACTTAGATGAAGCCAAACTCTAAGCATAATGTGCCTCAGGCACTTGATTTGCCCCAGGTACTACCCCAAGATCCTTTCCGCAACCAACCCCTTCACCCTTAGTAAGCACCCTCCTGGATCGTGGGTAGTTGCCGCTATAACGGTCTATTACGGCACCCAGCCTAACCAAATTCTAAAATTGCGTCTTTTAGAACTTAGTTAGGCAGGGTGCCGTAATAGACCGTATAGGGGCAACTACCCATGATCCGGGAGGGTGCTTACTAAGGGTGAAGGGGTTGGTTGCGGAAAGGATCTTGGGGTAGTACCTGGGGCCAATCAAGTGCCTGAAGTTTTTGAGTTATTTAGCATTTTATTCAGCAGCTCTCCACTTTGTCATTTCAGCAATCTGGTTGCTAAGGCTCAACTTATCCTAGCAAACATGCATTGATTTGAATAAGAGACTGGAATGTGAATAGGAGAGGCCTGAATAGAAAGATGAGTAAGAAAAAGTAGCAGTAACAATACATGTGTAGCTTTACAAAGCATTTGTTTTTAGAGAGAGGTCAGAAGAAGGTGGAAAATAATTTAAATCTATGAAAAATAAATAATGAAGATCAACTAAAAAGTTTCTTAGAATTGACCATTCCAATCTGTAACATACTAAAAGTTTACTTTAAAGGAGAACCAAACCCCCAAACTAATGAAAACCCCTACCCTCCATAGTCCCCCCTCCCTGTTCCCCTCCACACAGGTGTTAATACTTGTTAATGCCCCTAAGTCTTTAATTACCCCTCGATGCAGAGTCAACACATAAGAACTCATGGGTGCCATCTTCCGGCGCTTCGGTATTCTTTGGGTCCCTTCTGCATTTTCCATGGCTTTCGGTGTATGCGCAGTTGTTCGGGACCGGAATATTGCTACAACTGCACATGCGCCGATACACTACTTACTTACTGAAGACTCCCGAATCGGTGAAGATTGCCCCTTTGAGCTCCTCTGTGCTGACTGCATCAAGGGCTAATTAAAGACTTAGGGGCATTTACAGGTATTAACACATGTGAGGGGGGACAGGGAGGGGGACTATGGAGGGTAGGGGTTTTCATTAGTTTGGGGATATGGTTCTTTTTTAAGGTGAATGACCCCTTTCAATGCTGGGGTCTATATTGTGTCATGAAATGCAAGGGAAATACCCTGTTGTGGGGCTTATCTATCTACACAAAGCAAATTTGCACCTAGGAAGTAACATAGCAATCAATGAGTATAAAAATTAATTGTCTGTCATTGGTTTATTATTAGTTATTACAACTATGTAATAACTAATAATAACTATGTTAAATAAAATGCTGGGGCAATATTCTCAGTTTAACTCTGACCCCCTACCTTGCTGCACCCTAGGCCCTAGGCAGCTGTTTCGACTACCTACTCTCAGTTTTAGCCCTAGTGGTTGCGGCTTTGTTTTGCAGTGGGCTGGGTTTGTTTTTGTGTGCATCATGCTCCAGGAGGCACAGACCATCCATCCACCATTTTTAACAGTCCACAAGCACTCAACTAAGAAAGAAACCCGCTTATATAGCAGTATATAGGTTTAGAGACCTTTGTTATAGACCTTTGGGGATGACAATCAGGGGAACCCAGGCAATAAATGGTTCTCTAATTTTACCAATACTAACTATTGTGTAAGGCGCCCGTCGGACCAGTGCTCTCTCTTACCTTCTTGCGCTCCTGGTGTGCGTTCCTCTGTGAGCAGGCGAAAAGTTGCTACTTGTGTCGTCAAGTGCCCGATGACATCATGACATATGCAGTTCTGCAGTTTGAAACCACCATCTTTGTTGTGGGCTGTGTTACATGTTGCCCGTACTTCCTATTTCATGTCCTTTTGCCACCAAATCTTGCAATTTAAACCTGCTCTCTCATTCATTCATTGCCCAAGCTGGCTTCTGGTTATTTCAGATCCTGCTCAAGTGCTATTGTTTGCTCCTCGTTTTTGACTTTGGCCTGCCTTTTGACCTTGAAACTTGCCGCCTGTCCAGACCTCTGCCTGTTTTTGACTCCTCTTTGCTTAACCCTTGCCTGTACCTCGCTTTTGGGATTTATGCACTCCGAAGTTGGTTGGTTGGGCCCTAAAAGGGCGTCGGTATAAACTGGGACTTGCTGGGCTCGTCTGCTATACAGAGGAGTCAGATCTACACCAGCAACCTAACATAAGATTCCGGCTTAAACAAGTTCATTACATATTGTTCACTAGCATAATTCATGTATATATGCTTCAAAGTACTCCCATAGCTCCTTCATTTGTTCTTTTTTCAATGTTAACTTGGCTTGTTTTTAATGCAAATTGTCAAATCAGCGCTAATTACCTTGATGAGCACTGACTATTTATTTTACAAATGAACGTGATGAATTGTAAGGCATTTCTAAAAATACATTACTTTAATGAACTCCATGCCATCATCTAGATTTATACAGATGAAAGTTGACCTTGAGAATGTTAATTATGCGGTAGAATATAGCTATAATTTAAAAACCCCTGTTTGATTAATGGAATACTCACCTTAAAGCTATGTTCAGCATAAGACCTAAGTGCATAGAGATGTGCTAAGAATGGGTTTAACTCTTGGTTTCTTATTAACCCTATCCCTGCAAAGGTCCTTTGCTCTTGCACTGCCACTTGTTGCCAGTGTAGGTGGAAGAACATAAAATAATATAAACAGCATAAATGTTCAGGTCCTTAACAGTTGGTGCCATAAAATGTATGAGCCTTGGCAGGTTAATGGTTAAAGAATACAGTATATGTTATTGGCTTCTGTTTCATATTTCTCTTCAGAATCACTTCAAGCTTTTCAACTCATTCACTTATGTATGAGTACGTTCTTATTTATTAAGCAGGAGACTCCAGTCATTCTAAGAGGCTACAGTTGTCTCACTATGTAGAGCTTGCAGAGAGCTTGATGATTAGGACAAACTTTTTATAGCCCTTAATCAGTTCTTTTCAGCGATTTCTATGAAAATACTAGGTATTCAATTTAGTATCTGGAATTGTTGGGATCTGGGGTTATCGGAATGAGTATTTCTGCAGTATGAATCACCATACCTTAAGTTTGCTAAAAGAAAAAAAAAACAACTTTATTTTAAATATCCAATCCAATAGAAATATTTGGATACTGTAGGGGTCCATAGGGTTAACTTCTCCTATGTTCAGAAACTCCCCTGCTGGTTGGAAATCTCCTGGTTTGGCCAACTAAGAGTTTGGCCTAATTTATAGACGAGGGGGAATGTTTAATTTACCAGGTTGAAATGTGCCCCTGGTTCCAGATTTGGCCAGTAGGTATAACTGTTAAATATTTATAAAGAAGAGGTACCATGTGGTCTTCCTCTTCTGCTGCCACATGCTGGGCAAGATGGATGTCTGCATGAGAGCCTAGGACTTAGGCCCCAGTAAATGAAAGTTCCCTTGGCGAAGTCATGAAGAAGGTATGAGATAGTGGCAGGTGAGCTCTTGTCATAGTATACTCTAGGAATGTAAGTCACATAGTTGAGCTACAAATAGTAGTTCTGAGCTCCAATGTAGGAGTATAGATTGGAGGTATCTCTCCCAGGTGATACTGCCTGTTTGCATTGGGATCATAGTGGATAGGAAATCAGGTTAGAGGATTTCCCTGGAGGTTCCACTGGAGGTGATCCACTAAAAGTGTCACAGTGGAGTGGGATTCCTGCCAAGTCTGTCTCCAGACGGGTTTCAGTGTGTGATATGTACAGGTCTGTAACACCTCTACATTCATTCACACATACAGTACATGTTAGGGCCCAGCTAAGACTGACGGTCTGATGTAACCAAATGCATTACACCATTTGAGTGAAAGCTACTTCTGGGTGGAAAATAAGGGTTACAATACCAAATATTGATTCTTGCATCTTAATAAGGATCAAGTACAATGTACTGGTTGCACCACATCTAGTTGCTTAACTCTATTAAAAAGTGTTAAACCAAAAGTACTATTCAGAAAGAAACCAGTTTCTGTATTTTAAATCCTTTAACTGAACTGATGTTGTTTTAGTACTGAAGATGTCAAAACCAATACAATTGCAATTTCCTTTTCTTGGATGTTGGTTTTATTTTTTTTTCCTTTAATAAAATACAAGTGTTTTTTTTTGGGAGGGGGAGTTCAGAAATCCTTTTGCCTTTGAGAAACACCTTGGAGAGTCATCCTTCCAAAATGTCTGGTCTATAATTCCTGTATCAAAGCAGTATATTCCCTCCTTGTTATGCTTGATTTCATATTCATAGTCTGATTTACAGCTTTATATATACAAAGGTTTACCTATTTGCAATATAGTTGTCGTGGTTTCTGATAGTAGCATTGCTGCGTTTGTGTATTGCACCCTGAAGCTTCAATATCATTGCATTCATGCATTTTTAGTTCAACATTGACATTCGAGTACCGAAATAAACATCAGAGATACCTGTCAGAATAAAATATGTGCATTTTGCCATCTGTGTAAAGTGCTGGTTGGCACAACGCTGTCATAGCGTTACAGTAAAAAGATTTCTCTTCAATTATTTATTTGCAAACTATACACTAGAAAACAAAGGCTTTTGTGGCATTAACCTATGTCTTGTTCTTAGGAAAGGTTAGAGAGGTTAAAATAGAAGGACTTATTTAACATCATTAAAGCAGCATTTCAGTGCAAAAAGCTGTAGTCAGTAATGCCCAAAGAGCAGCAGTAAATTTTGCTATATTTCATAAAAATATAATGCTACATTATAAAGGGCTGGTGACTTAAAGGGTATAATGCTTCCACCTTGCATCCCTCATTGCTGCCCAGCTTGCAGATTCTGATCGTCTTACCTTCTCCCAAGTAAACTGAGGCAGTCTGCTGCCTCACAGTTCATAGTCCACCAACTGGGCTGGCAGCTGATCACAGGTGGACCTCACCAGAAAGCGTTCTTCAGTAGGGATAACCTCAGGGCCCTGACTTTCCTTGGCCTCCATCGTGGGGTTCATTTGCCCCCAGAGACCTAGGCTGTGAGCTCCCTCTTGGGGACCGAATGTTGCTTTCTCTGGTGGCTCCGTTTTAGTAGCGGGAATTGCCTCCCCAATCTTCTGAAGTCCCCTCACTAAGCTCACCAGTGTCCTCACTCACAAGGCTCCCTATATTGTCAGGCTGCTTCTCTCTCTCTCTGTGGTAGTGGGGGCATCGTAATGGCTGGTATGGGAGCAGGTACCATCTCTGCTGGTTGTTCAGTGACCCTACTTACTGACTCTGATTGAAAAACACACCGTTTTTAATCATTCTGTATGCAATGCTTACACATAGCACAGTCTCCCTCTGACTCCATCAAGTACATGGGCATGGTTCGCTGTGGTTGTGTGACCACTACATATGGCTCCAACTCCTGGATCAACAGTAACTTAGTACCCCGTTGTGTCTGGGGACCCGGGGTGTAGCCTCAGAATCCTTCTTGGCCTCCAGTAGCATCAAGGTACACCTGCAATCACTTAGCCAATTCCCGCACACCATTTCTCGGGACACTTGGAGGAACCCTTGTCTGTTATTACAAGGTCTAGGGGGAGCCGGGCCAATTCTTACCCTATTTCTGCAGTCATGAAGGGTCTGGCCCTGATCTCTCACTATTCCTTCTGGGGCACGGATGGCTGCCCCCCCCACATTGGTCAGTCGCTTGGTTTAGAGGATTTTGGCAGAGAGCCCAGAATACTAAAAGGCTGCACTTTGATACAATTGTAACTATTTAAGATAAGCAAAGATACAATTGTAAATATTTAAGATAAGACGGTTTCTTGGGGAAACTGTGACTTGCAGCTTGCAGACCCTTTTTACCTCTCATTCCAATTTTCAAAAGGTTGGGCCATAGAATCATTTATGACCAAAAGTAGTGTGTGCAATGTAATTTCAGTTGCATGTTTTTTACCCACAATGCAGAGTTTCCCCCCCATAATTACAGTGTTGTTGTGCCTGTCATGGGGAGCTGTAATTGGTGCAGTTGCATGTGACAAGTCAAAATGCATTCATTTGAACAAGGTCAAGAATCTGGATGGAAATGCTCTTTGAATGCACTACAGCTTGAGTATATGCACTCATTTTAAACGAAATTAAAGCTTGGATTTGACCTAAACAAAGATATGCTCATATAACACAACCATTCTATTTAACTTCTCTCCTGAGCCCCTACTCCCTTTCTCTTTATATTACAAGTTAAAATGAACACTCTGTGTACCAGGGGCTACAATGGTAACTGAAAACTGCTCAATATTTAATAATCATTCCAGAAGAGGTGAGTGACAGCACCCACCCTGCTGCGCCCTAGGCATGTGCCTCTTCTGCCTACCCCTAGCTCTGGCATGGTATGGATTAGATCATAATCCCATATGCAGCCGTTAAAAGATAGATATAGATGGAAAGAGTAAAGCAGTAGAAGTAGAGGAGAAGTATAAGACTAGTGGTCCTGACTCCCTGGGAACATAAATGTCTAGCAGAGAAATGGAAGGTTCTTCTACCAACTCTTGGACTGGGTCCACTGGCCCCTCACAGGTTATACTAGTGAGAAACAGATTATTTGCAGGGTACATATTATTCAGGGACTGGTGGGTATCAGACAATTTATACAAATAACAAGACAACCTACCTCCATACTTACACGCCTTGGCTAAAACAGGTTTCTAACACAGATTGCTTGGGTACTCTTTACAAGTTTGTTCTTGTACCCGTCATTATTTTGACATCATTGACTGCCATTAACAGCAAAAAACATAAACGAATGCATTTTTCACCACCCTAGCTCTAATATCTTTAATACAGTCGATGTCTATAACCCAAGGTTAATGTAAGTGGCTAGCTATAAAACAAGCAATAGTACATAAAGTGATTTTAAAAAAAATAACCGCTTTATTCTGAAATATATCTTAATTATTGCCTGCATATAAAAGCCCTTCACATAAAAATGCCTGTGAGCAAAACTAGCATGACCATGTAAATTATTACAGTGATTGAAACAGACACAAATCCAATGAAATGTGCCAATAAAACTGCTGCTGTGAGTTTTTTGCTTCCCTTTTGTTTTAGTATTATTACATAAGAGTCTAAATCTGAAAACTGCCATTAGGTTAATGAGGATGGATGTTCCCGTGTCACACGCTCTGTCACAGAAACAACCCTTGAAGGGCACAGTCGAAAGAACAAAATTTCTAGGGTGGGATCCTAAATACAATTTTCTACAATGCGCACTTGAGAAGAAAATCGTTTTTTATTAAATTGATCAATCTACATTGAGCGATATTTATAGATATGTCTGCAGTTCTGACATGGAATGAACAGAGAGTTGTGTATTCCTAAGGATAAAACCAGTCAGGAGAAAATGTTATGAATGAATAATGTTAGTGTCAATGTATGGGGTGGGTAATTGATATTGATGCCTCATATTGTCAAATTTCTACTGTTGATTGGCCCAACCTTGACCAGAGAAGCTTGACCAGAGAGTGCATTTCCCACAAGCCCATGCAAAGGGGCGTCATTAGGCTTCAGTTTGATGAAATAGTAATTAATAGCAAACAGATATATACTTCCTCCAGACAATTAGTATTGATATTTAATTAAATTGGTGATGTAAACGCTAGCCTGCCATTGCCAAGGGGATATTGGAAAACAACAACTAGATGTAAATGTTAGCCTTCTATTGCTACATGGATATTAGTATACAACAGATATAATATACTAGTAAAAAGTAAAGAATAGAAATAATGAATTATCATTGAGTTAAATCATACAGCAGGAAATTATGTTTATTTTTCATGTACCATTTCATTATATCGTGAATAAAGTACCCCCTTTTGTAACATATAAGGATATTATAAGTTAGAGAGGAGTTCCAGGACCATCTAAAAACACAAAGCCGTAGTGTTTTTATACAGGTCATGGAACTCCGAGGTAACTTCTAATATCCTCATATTTTGCAACTGGGGGCACTTTATTTATTATAATACACAAGTTTCAGTGAGTCATGTGACAGAAATGACATCACTACTCACCGTTTATAACTGATGACATCACTACTCATCATTCATAAGGATATCATTTACAGATATTCATGGCTTTTGTGTATTATATAGTGAATAAAGAACCCCCTCTTGTAACATATAAGGATATTATAAGTTAGAGAGGAATTCCAGGACCATATAAAAACACAAAACCAAAGTGTTTTTATACAGGTCATGGAACTCCAAGGTAACTTCTAATATCCTCATATTTTGCAACTGGGGGCACTTTATTTATTATAATACACAAGTTTCAGTGAGTCATGTGACAGAAATGACATCACTACTCACCGTTTATAACTGATGACATCACTGCTCATCATTTATAAGGATATCATTTACAAGATATTCATGGCTTTTGTGTATTATATAGTGAATAAAGAACCCCCTCTTGTAACATATAAGGATATTATAAGTTAGAGAGGAATTCCAGGACCATATAAAAACACAAAACCAAAGTGTTTTTATACAGGTCATGGAACTCCGAAGTGACTTCTAATATCCTCATATTTTGCAGCAAGGGGTACTTTATTTATTATCATACACAAGTTTCACTGAGTCATGTGACAGAAATAATATCACTAAGCTCCGATTATAACCAATGACATCACTAAGCACCGTTTATAAGGATATAATTTACAGGACATTTGAGAAACTGTGAAAAATTTGTGGGGTTTTTTTTGCTGCACCTTTTTTCTGCTTTGGGGCTGCCTTTTTTTCCTTATTTTCAAGTTTTGTTTTTTGTAGAAATGAGCAAATTTGTAGCGTTTTACTTTGTGTCAGAATATGCAAACCAACATCAAAATTCACCAAATGGTATTGAATGTTAATTGCAAGGTGAAATCACAGATACTTTTGCTCTAGTTTTTACTACTATACACAGGCTCTACATTGTTAAACAACCTCCTATGCTGTAACTGCTTTTTCAGTAGAAAAAAAGAATCCCATGTTAGATATTTTCTGTTTAACCAAAAAAATAAATCTGACCACCAACATAACAGAAAATGTATACAATTCTTAAATAGCAGGAGGAGGGTTACTGCTGCTCCTGCAACATTCCATTCATCTGAAATCATGGAAATCAAGGGTAGTACACCCACACCCTCTCCCACCCTCACTCCTACCTACACTATCTAAATAAAGAAAAAAGATGGGGTGGATATTTGGGGGAAGGGAGGGATACACACAGACACACAAAGACAAACAAACATAGCTCTAACAAGGGCTCTTGGGTCTCATGGGTGAGCAGGTAAGCAGAAGAGTAAGCTGAAGTCCTCTCAAATAGATAGCTCCACTCAAATAGATAGCTAAATCATACAAAACACTCCTAGCTCCTGCTCTTTCCACAAACAACACACAGGACAGTAACCATTAGCAACCAATTAGTTATTAGATTTTTTCAGCCAGCTGCAGGTGGAATACTGAAGTAATCATCAGATTGGTTGCAATAGATAATTGCCCAGGCACTAATTTGCACAGTGTTTATAAATGAGCTCCTTTGCACCTCCTTGTATAGACAGCGGAACGGCTCAGATCCCATTGGATGATGTGGAAGGAGAGGGGAGTATAATATGATGTGTGCATTTTTGCGTGTGCAACACACATTTTTTTACAAAGAAACTGACCACGTGGCAAATATTTGATGTGGTGACGCTAAACTTTTCATTAGCTGCAAAGAGTGCAAAAATTGAAAGAGGAAGCATACACAGCAAAAAAATGTGCTCACCACTAATAACTATGAATTTATTGGCATATAACTTTTTATTTCAATATTTTTTAACTGCTTATAACTTTATACAACAGGAAATTGCAATGCACTAGACTATTTTTTAGTTTTAATTCCATATTCCAAGCATATTCTAAAACAGAATACAGCCAGTCATGATGATAAAGTCAATCAATAACTGTAATTATAGATATTGATATCACAGTTCACTTGTAAAGTCAGCCAGAATCCCAGAATAATGGCAAAATAAAAATCCCATTGCGCTTGGAAACATTATGATGGATATTATGTTTTGATGAATTGAGCTGAAAGGTCTTCCTGGTAAAATTGGCAATAAAAACATGTTTGTAATTTAAGGAAACTATGTAGAAGCAATGGCCTGTTAGTTCTTGCACTGGAAAATGTGCGAAATTAGTTTCATGAGAATGTCATATTAACAATACAATAGGTATCCAATGAATATGTGTCCCCAACAAATTTATTTTGTATATTTGTACAGGACCTATAGAAAGCAATGTGTATAACTACAGTTAGGTGACCTCCATAGAAACAAATGTGTATAAGAAACAGATCCGCACACAGCCACCAAACATCAACGTTTCGGGGGGAAGCACCCACCCTTCATCACCCTCCATAGAAACAAAACATTAGATCTGTAATAATTTCATACATTGTAGGATTTTATAATTTGTTGTCTAGAGGGATTGGGTTAAGCAAGTGCTATGACTATGTCAGGGCCGGGCAAGCCAGCTGGGCTTCCTAGGAAACCCGGCAGGCAACCTCGCTCCCCCTTGCGTGTGCACGCATGCGCTCTGATGTCGTGGGGGGGCAGTGATATAGGGGAGGGGACCCGCCAGAGGGGAGGGCCAGAGTGGGGAAGCAGCAGAGTGGAGGGCCAGAGTAGGTAGGGGAAGCAGCAGAGAGGAGGGTTGGAGTGGGGATGTGAAGTGGAAGATTAGTAGACAGCAGAAGGAAGCAGTGTGGGTCCAAGCTAATTACTGATTAAGTGCTATGGATTATTGCTTCTGCTTATAAATGATCCCAAGTACCCTAAAAATAATGTTGACTCAGCTAGGGATGATCCTATCTTCCAGTATTCCAGCAGTATCTTCCAGTAGTAAAAGTGTTAAAACAAAACTTTTTTTTATCTGTGAGCAACATCCAGATGTAAAAAGAGTTGGGGTGCAATGCAAGCATGAAAAATTTCCTGGTTGGTGAGAAAAAAAATAAAGTGTGATAGGCCATTTGGTAGCCCCTATGTGGATTGGCAGCCTGCAGGAATCTCTGTTTGGCAGGACACCTGGTTTTTATGTAACCAAAACTTGCCTCCAAGCCTGGAATTTGAACATAAGCACCTGCTTTGAGGCCAGTGGGAGCAACATCTAAGGGTTTGGTGAATAACTTTAATGCGTGGCAAATTGTCGCCAGCGCCGGAATGGTCGCACGCATCAATTTGGACACCCATGAATTTCCGCAGGGGTCAAAATTTGCGTTTTGTAATTTTTTTTTCGAGAGAAATTCGCCCTTCACTAGTCAAAAGCCTCCTAAGTACATCTCTAAGAAGATTTGAAAACGCTGCATGGTTTATATAGTATAGGAAGCATTATTTTCTGAATCATTCATATACTGTCTATTAATGTATTCGACATGTAGGTTATTCAATCGCTGACCGATATCATAATTTAGCTAGCAGGACACATTTAACTAAAGACCAATGCAATACTTTAGATTAACAGTGCATAAATCACTTACCTGCCACAGTAAAACAATAAATCCAGCAGCACTCCGATATGTGATTAAATGGTTTATTCGTGCCATTAGCAAAGCAACATTTCGGGCTATTCCAGCCCTTTATCAAGCCTTCCACAGATCATAGAATCTATAGTACTGGCTGTAAAGTACCTGCCTATGCAAGGCAACATATGGAGCAACTAGATCAAAGATCCCAGCAGGAAAGAGGTTAAAAATGTAAGTTCTCCTGAAAATCGTGTCTTATTTTACTCGAAAATGCAATAGGAGCAAAAGGAGCCCCCCTATAAGATATATTCAATCTACGGGGCAAATTCACTAAGGCGCCGAAGCGCCGAACGCTAGCGTTAATTCGCTAGCGTTTGGCATTTTCGCTACTGCGCAAATTCACTAAGGAACGCTGGCGTAGTTTCGCTAGTGTTACTTCGCAACCTTACGCCAGACGAATCTTCACTAGCGACAAAACTACGCAAATTCATTAACTTGCGCAGTGTAGTGAACGCTACCTTTTACGCTAGACTTCCTTCGCCACCTCAGACCTGGCGAAGCGCAATAGAGTATATAGGGATTGTTTAAAAAAAAGTCAAAATTTTTTCTAAGTCCCAAAAAACGCTGGCGTGTTTTCTACATGATGGCTGATAGGCTGAAAAAGATCGAAAATTTTTTGGGGCTCCCCTTCCTCCCCCTACATTTCCTGACTCATGGCAACTTACCTAGACAGTGGGCACATGTGTAGGGCAAAATAAAATTTTTATTTGCTGATTTGAAGGTTTTCTAGGCATTTGTAGTGCAGATACGTATTCCTCCATTGAAATTTGAATTTCGCACCGTATGCAAATTAGCCTTCGCTAGCGTAACTTCGCTTTATATAGCGAATCAACGCTAGCGCAACTCCGCAACCTTATGCTACCCCTGTGCGCAACTTCGGATTTTAGTGAATTTGCGAAGCGCTGGCGAAACTACGCCTGGCGAAGTGCGGCGAAGTGCGGCGAAGTTGCGCCTGGCGCAACTTCGCATCTTAGTGAATTTGCCCCTAACTGTCTATGAATATCTGACACCCAACTACTGCATGAAGACAGAATGAAGAAAAACAGATGCTGAGAGAGGGATCGTGAAGATAAACTTGATTATTTCAGAAACAGTACAGAGTTTTTAATCTATTGTATCTAGAAAGATTATATTACATTTTCATTTACGCGATAGTTCCCCTTTAATAAATATGCCCCATAGTGTTATATAAGTGTACACATTTTATTTATGTATATTATATATTCTGCATTTTCATGGGCAAAGTTATCACATTCTTTGCACAGGGGGCTCTTTTGTTTGGTATTGTCCCTGCTTTCAAATATTAACATGTTGTATTAAGATTCTTTACTGCATTATGAATTCCATAATTGTGTCCCAATGCTGTTATCTCTCTAAATCCTTTTGTCATGACATCTGCTAATTTAAGATGATTGTTATTACTATTAAAGGAATTTAGAAAAGTAAAAATGACAAATGTAAAAAATACCAACAATGTGAACCTATTTATAATAATAAGAGCACAATGTATAACAATGTACAACTGTATTATTCCGGTTTAATGCTATATGAATGTATTTAGCTCTGAACTGCATTTGAAAAACAGTAATTTGCATTTGTTTTAATGCATGCATAATGTATTATTGTGCATTGGTATAGTTAATATTTGTCTAAAACTACAGTATCTGATTTCTAAATTTAGTATAACTTGTAATATAACTAGTAATGGCTGCATGAACCTGCTAATAAAGCACTGTTATACTCTACTCATCATCGGTTACCAAAACATAACAAATTTTTGACAAGATGTCTCTTCTACCTCTGCAGCAACCTGCACCTTTTCTCCCAAACTCTGGTGATCCTACCATACCTTTTATTGCTTGGATTCATATGTTTGAAAATTACATTATTGCTGCTGACCAAGGGGAGATTTCTGGTGCTAGAAAGCGTGCTTTACTTATTCACTGCCTGGGAGCAGAGGGATAGCGTATATTCCAAACATTTCTATTACCTGATGATACTTATGAAACTGCTCTTACTGCTATAAAGAACTTTTTCATGCCAAGAATAAATGTGGTTGCTGAAAGAAAAAAATTCCGCCAACGTGGACAACGTAATGGCGAATCCACAGAACAATTTGTAGCAGCTTTGAGAGAGCTGGTTGTTACCTGTGAGTTTGGGAATCTAACAGATGAAATGCTAAGAGACCAAATACTCACATTAGAGAGAGACTGCTCCTAGAGCAGGATTAAACCCTTGCAAAGGCTATTACAGTTGCTAGCCAAATTGAAACAGCAGTGGCAGAGACTAAAACTCTCAGTTAGGGAACTGCTGGGAATGTACAGATTGTGAATTCAACACTGTGGCCTAATAATGCACAATCACAGGCAAAATACAGTGCTAAGTAAAGGGATTCACTGCAAAACAGTGCAGCAAATACATATAAAAAATACTGCTATGGTTCAACACAACACACTGCAAATCATGTTACATGTCCTGCAAAAGCTGTACAGTGCCACAAATGCAAAAGGTAGGGCATTTTGCTAAGATCTGCCGAAGTTCTGCTAAAGATGTTCATGAAGTCACTACTACAAATATTACAGTATTAAGTGTGGATAAAGCTGGTACATTTATTCCAGACAAGTTTATCTGCACTGTCAGTGTCAGTACTGCTTCTGCTGATAGGGGACACTCCATTAACCTGATGCTTGATACAGGTTCAGCTGTTTCTATACTACCAAAGGATATTTTCTTGAAATACTTTGTAAAAGATTCACTTGTTGCACCTGCCCTGAAACTGGTCAGTTACTTAAAGGATCCAATCTTTGTGCTTGGTTGCTTGCCAGTGACTGTGCGATTTGAATCAAATACTGCAAAATGTGACTTTTACATTGTGAATAAGGGTACTGCTATACTTGGAAGGGATCTCTTTGCAGCATTAAACCTACAATTAGTTGATGGTCTCATTACTACTAGTGATGGGCGAATTTATTTATTATATAAATTCGCAAAACTGCCACGAAAAATCACCGGCGTCAAAAAAAAATGGACGCCGGCTTCTGTTTTTTTGGACACCGGCGCCGTTTTGCAAATTTTTTGCCGTTTCATGGGAAATTCGCTAATTTTCCGGCAAACCGAAATGGGGCAAATTCATCTCAACTTATCACTAATTACTACAGCACCAGTGCCTGCAACACAGCCAGTTTCTAAAATTTCACCACAAAGCAACACTTCACTGGGTTGTGCAAAGAACTTTGTACACCAAGTTAAGTTGAGACCAAATGTAAAACCAGTACCATTCCCTGATTCAGCAATGGGAAAACTATTGCTATGCTATTGATATTGTCGGTCCTTTTACAGATGCTCCTATAGACTGTAGATTTGCTATAACCTTGATAGACTATTACAGTAAATGGCCTGAAATTACATTTGTTTCTTATGTAACATCAGCTACAGTAATAACATTTCTGTCTACAGTCTTCAGCAGAGAAGGTAATCCAAAGCAGTTAATATCAGACAACAGACCACAGTTTGTCTCATATGAGTTTGAATACTTTCTGAGAGAGGAATATTGTGCATAGGAAATCTTCAGTGTATTACTCACAAGCAAATGGAGAAATGGAGCGATTCAACAGAAGTCTGAAAGAAGCACTACAGACAGCAAATCTTACTGGGAAATCTTGGAAAGTATTTACAACAGAGTTCCGACATAACTACAGAGCAACGTGCCATGCAACAACCCAATCATCTCCAGCGGAATTATTACATGACAGACAGATGCGCACTAAGTTACATGTTGCAGACATCAAACTTCCACAAAATACTGTGCCTACAAAATCATCTACTGCTTACATTGTGAAAGGTCAACAAGCTAAATGCAAGGCTTATACTGACAGAAAATGTGGTGCCAGAGAAGTACACTTTCAGGCTGGATCTTTAGAATTAAGAAACCAGGAATACTGAAACAAGGACAATCTAAATTTACTACACCACTTGAAGTGAGACGCCAGCAAGGACCATACACATATAAACTGTCTGATGGACGCATATGGAATGCAAGTCTTGCTCCTGTTAAATATGACTTTGAAGAAGCTCCATTTGATAAAGGACATTTTCCTACTCCTGATGTCAACTGCAATAGGCCTGAAGAAAGTGAACCTATAAGGCGTACTGAGAGAATCAGAAAACTTCCTGCATGGACCAAGGACTTTGTGATGTAATAAATGTATAATATTGTTTTAAAATGCATTCTGTTTAATTGTTGCTGTTTATTACATTTGTCCAAATGCTTCCTACTATAGGGGGGATATGTGGTGTTTATACAAATGGCCTGTAGATCTCACTGTGCTCAATACTTATACTGTGCATACTTTCTATACAGCTTGTGGTGTTAGAGTTGCTTACTGTTGTGTAATTGCTGCATGAAACTGCTAATAAAGCACTGTTATACTCTACTCATCCTCGGCTACCAAAACACAACATAACTCTCTTGTGCCCCTACCAGCATCCCCATTATATTTTAGGCTGCCTAATTTATGAAAGGTCTTTGTTTATGTGGTACAGTTTCTGGGAAGACTCTAAAGGAAAGGTATAAATCTTCCAGAAAGTTCTATGTGACAAAGTAAATGTGGAGAATAACAAGGGCTGTGTTCACAGTGGCTAGAAAAGTCGGTCGATGTTGGTACTGATGAGTCATCACCTGTGGAAAAGGGAAGGTGCTGTTAGTAAGGTCTCTGTCAAGAAAGTAGGAACCAGGATCTGCAGATGAGAGAGCTGAGGAGAAAAGCTTAAAGAATTTTAAATATCCGGTTTTTATTAGTTTGTCCTACTAGCGGCTGAGATACTCTCCAAGAGTAAGCTGATGGACCAGTCTGTTGTGGTTTTAGAAGAACTTTTTTTTTTTTTTAAACTGTGCTGTGAATAAACACACTGAATACCTGCTTGAAGTATGCTTGGTAATGCTGGCTCTGACTTTAAAGGAGAAGGAAAGTTCTGTTATACTTGGGGTGCCAAAAGTTAGGGCTCCTATCAGGAGAAAACTGCAGCAGCCAAGGATTCTTCCAGAGTGCACCATGAAGAGATTGTCTTCCTGCTTCTTCCTTCTATGTTCCGTGGTGCTTATTCAAATAACCCCGGGTCAATGCAGTTTTCTGCTGATAGGAGAACCAGCCTGAGGTGTCAACTAAGTACATAAAATAACTTGGGGGGGCCTAACTTTTGGCACCCCCAAGTAAAAAAAAAAACCTTTCCTTCTCCTTTAAAGGGGTGGTTCACCTTTAAGGTAACTTTTATTATGTTATAGAATGGCCAATTCTAAACAACTTTTCATCTGGTTTTCATTATTTATTTATTATAGCTTTAAAGTTATTTGCCTTTTTCTTCTGACTCTTTGCAGCTTTCAAATGGGCGTCGCTGACTCCCTTCTAAAAAACAAATGCTATGTAAGGCTACAAATGTATTGTTATTGCTACTTTTTATTTCTGATCCTTCTATTCAGGCCCTCTCCTATTCATATTCCAGTCTCTTATTCAAATCAATGCATGATTGCTAAGGTAATTTGGACCCTAGTTACCAGATTGCTTAAGATGCAAATTGAAGAGCTGCTGAATAAAAAGCTAAATAACTCAAAAACCTTAAATAATAAAAAATTAAACCAAATTGCGAATTGTCTCAAAATATCACTCTCTACATCATACTAAAAGTTACCTCAAAGGTGAACCACCCCTTTAAAAATGGCATCACTGCAATATGCGTGCATGCCAATAAAATATTATTATATATACTGTAAGTATAGCCAGAGGTAGTACAGCACAGGTTTAATTTAGCTCAAAGTTTCCACCAGAAACAGTGACCATCCTCAGGGATTTGTTTGCTGTCTCTGACAGAAGCTTTGGGTTTCCACGAGGAAGATGAAATGTTGTTTTTTATTATAAAATAAACTGTTGAATGTACTGCTAATTAGTGCAATACAGGTATGGGACCTATTATCCAGAATGCTCGGGACCTGGAGCTTGCCGGATAACGGGTCTGTCCGTAATTTGGATCTTCACACATTAAGACTGCTAGAAAATCATGTAAACATTAAATAAACCCAATAGGCTCATTCAGTTTCCAATAAGGATTAATTATATCTTACTATGGATCAAGTACAAGCTTTTGTTTTATTTTTATAGAGAATAAGGAAATCATTTTTAAAAATTTGCATTATTTGATTATAATAGAGTCTATGGGAGACAGCCTTTCCATAATTTGGAACTTTCTGGATAATGGGTTTCCGGATAACGGATCCCATACCTGTACCAGATTATCCAGTTATGGTCGAATTTTAAATTTAATCAAGTTAGTTGCTTGTCGGAAATTTTCTTTTGCAGCTTCATCGATAGCAGAAATATAAATCTGTAAGCTATTAGTATTCCGCTCAACATGAAATAAAGCTGCCTTCAGATTTACTGGAGTAACAAGCAAAAAGTAGTTCAAATAGGGACAAACAGAATTTAACCTTTAGAAACACAGTATCTCACTGACTCTTATGAGTAGATGCACAGTTTTTATTAAAAGTCAAAGTAAATGGTAAGCAGTGTGTTACAGTGGTCAACATGATATGTTTTCATTATAGTAAGAACTTTTGTCCCATTAAGGATATGAGTGCTAAATAAATTTGCAGCAAAATATATTGTAGAGTGTTTAGAGAACATCATGCACATGAGGGGACATCCTTAATAAGTCTGCCCCACATCCTTTTACATAATTTATCTTTAATACCCCATCTGCTGAACTGTAGAGCATTGTTATATAATGACCCTCTTTCTCGGCTGAGCCCTAGCTGGAAGTGTATGTTAGACAGTGTTGTTGCTGAACTGTAACTCACCTTAAACTCACCTTTGCATTGTGCAGTTTATGTATTTAGCAGTTGAGCTACAATTAGTTTAAGGCATGGAGAGCAGGGTATATTTTGCGCAGTCCTTCTAGTGCATAACTATTAAGCTAATCAAGTGCTGTGATTAACAGAACCCTTTGCTTTGTCAGACGTCAGTCACTCATTTCCTCTTGGTTAACTCACTAATAACTGTTAGGGAAATTCTGCAAAAGGGTCGAGTTATGTTTTCCACAAAATTCGAATTTTTGAGAGTATTTTTTTAATCAAAAATCTATTTTTTGGGTTTAAAAAACCTCTAATTTTTTTATTTTAAAAATAGATTTTTTTTTGAGATTTATTATACCTCAAAGCTGGAAATAGCATAAATCTGAAATTACACCATTTAAAACCTGTCGAGGTCATGTAGAAGCCAATGGCAGAGGTCCCTTGAACCATTTGAAGATGTTAAAAGCCTTCATGATGTTCGAGTTTTATTTGGAGGGTTCCACCTAAAAACTCGATCAATTTGAGTGATTCAAGTTTTACTTCACTGAAAACTCGACCAATTCAAGTTTTCAGGTTGTTAACCCTGACTTCACTGACTGAAGTTTTTAACATTTGAGTTTTTTTCTTAAATCAGAAACCATTCTAGTTGTGAGTTCATTTGAGGTATAAAAAATGATAAATGACCCCCTAGATCAGTGGTCAACAACCAGTAGCTTGTGAGCAACATGTTGCTCTTCAACCCCTTGGATGTTGCTCCCAGTGGCCTCAAAACAGGTGAGTATTTTTGAATTACCGGCTTGGAGGCAAGTTTTAGTTGTATAAAAACCAGGCACACTGCCAAACAGAGTCTCAATGTAGGTTGACAATCCACATAGGGGCTACCAAATGGCCAATCACAGCAAAAAATACAGTAAAAATACAGTAAAACTATATTTCAAGCCTATACATTTTTATGTACAGTTATCAGATCTATTATCTAAAATGCTTGGACCAGGTTTTGCAGATAATCAATATTTCTATGATTTGGATCTCCATTAGGATTTTTTTGTGACCAATGTACATTTTTGCAGCTTAGATACTGTCAAGTACAAGATGTACAACTGTTTCATTATTACAGAGAAAAAGATTAGAATTATTTGATTAAAATGTGCTCTTTGAGAGATGTCCCTCCTGTAATTTGGAGTTTTCTGCATAACATATTCCATACCTGCAGCCTATAGTCCTGTTATATGGTGGATTGTTTTAGATATATTAGTTAGACCACATCAATGCTGCTAAATATACCTCATCTCTCATTCCTTCTTATCTATAACAAAATAGAGACAATTCACAGCAGGTTAACTTGGATAAAGTTCCTGTAAATATTTATTGTAAAGAAATGTAGTTTTTTCATTCAGTAGTTTGAACAACCCAGTTTTTATTGGCAGGGCACAACAACTTCTCCAGGGCCAAAGTCAACTCATACATAGCACTTTATAAGGACTTGTTGTGTGCTTTTTATACCTGCAAGGCACATGGTACCACAGATGGCACCTGGAACAAACAGGTGGTCCCTGGGAAGAAAGTCTGCCCTTCTAAAACTATTACAGAGATCATGGCCTCAGGTAGGAATAGAAGCCTTGTCGTAACAACCTGCTTCAGGGAATTCAGTTGTTGCTAAATGTTGCAATGTAGAAAATGTTCTGCATGATTAAAAGAGAGTTCAGCAGTAACGGTGGCTTAGACATGTCTGTGTCAGGGCAGTGTACTTATCTAGACATAAAATATTACAATGGCCATGCATTCCTAACGCTTAAATTAATCTCTGAGCTGTCTCTTTATTCACTGCATTGTACATTGGGACAGATTTACCTGTAAACACACAAAATCAGTTCTTTTTCAGTTCTAGCGTTAAAAAAAAGACAAATGGAATCATTACAAGATTCCTGGTTTTAGAGTGAGTGCTAAAATGCATCCGTACTTTCAAATTGAAATGATTACAGCCTACCAGTTAGAACTGTGAGTTGTTTTTTTGCTGGTAACCGATTTCAAAATATATATTGCAGATCAGATAACCAAGGACACTCTGTACGTTAGGAGCATTATTGCATGTGGGCACATTATACAGTGAAGGTAACAAAGGCATATGGTACATGGAACATCAACATAATTGCAGAAATAGCAGAATGCATAATGGCAGCAATTACAATAGATCCATACGAACAGTCAAAATATATGTTAACAACAAATATGCAGATTTTTTAGCTATGTGCATGCTCGGGCTAATTAAGGGCACTCAATATGTAAATAGCTGTGGAGTGTTATTTGCTAGCTGTGCAAGTTTGTTTACATGTCTTGTAAAAACATTTATCTCATTACCTATTTTATCTGACTTTGCATATTCAGATGACATTTTGTACCATAATGTGTTCTTGTTACTAGGACATAAAGGAGATTCCAGAAATGTTTCTTTTGTAAAAGAAAAAAAACTTTACAATAAGGTGGAGGAGGCTACTGTACATCCTAAAATGTGCTTCATTTACTTGTGCCCTATAACAACATTTTCAACAGTGAAGGGAATAAATCATAACTTTTTTTTATTTACCTTTTGTAAGTTCCTTATGTTAGCTCAGCAAATATTTGATTGAAACAACAGAAACACCAGCTGTGAATGATGTTATACATATATATATATATATATATATATATATATATATATATATATATATATATATATATATAAAATATAGTGAATAAAATACCACCTATTGTAAAATATACGGATATTATAAGTTATGAAAGCAAAAGATGTATATATAGAAATATATATATAGTATACAGTATATAGAAAGATCTCAACAGGGACACTTTTTTAAACAAAATCCCAGTGTTGCTGGACTTTTTGTGAAATTAATGTCTACCTTACTGTGAAATCTTAAAGCAGTGTATCACCTTACTGGGCCTTTACACTCCTGCACCCCACCCCTTCAGATTCATCCATTTAGCACCCATTTAGCATAGTTTACTAATTGGTACAAACCGTGATACCTTCAGTGGAATATCACACTTTACATTGAGGCATCACAGGCTTATCACACATACAGTATAAACTTATCACATTAGAACACATTAAAGTTATGCCTTCATAGATTCTTCTCACCCACACGTGCCAAGTCCCAGAGTAGCAGAGCTCACAGTATTGCAATATGCTTTAGCCTAATGCCTTGCTGCACTGCAAGTCTTGATTACTGAATTGTTGCATCTGGTCACTTAGCTAACAAAGTGTTCTTATGTGATTAATAAGTACACTAAAAAAACTTGCACCCAAACTAGCACTTACAATCAAGAATGAGCCTTATAGTCTCCCATGACATAGGGCAGAAATATTTCTCCCTCACTCCCTTTTTATCTCTCTGAGTGGGCAGAACAGAAATTTTCTCATGTGTTGTCAGTTTGCAGTATCACATATAATAATGTAGCAATATAAGTATGCAATTTGTAAACAGTGTTACTATGCTTTGGCTGCCCTGGCTCCCCTCCCTGTGTTCTGTTATCTCTTGATGGCCAAGAAGAAACCTTTAGACTAAGAGAGAATATCTTCAGTGACATCATCCATTTCTACAGGCTATTTTTTTCCTGGCCACTCTACCTCCCAACCTGTGATTTTGAGGGTGGAAAAAGAGACGTAAAAAGGTTTGATCAACAGCAAGGTATGTCATACAAAGACTTTTTTTCTCCTTGAGAAACTGAACTTTCACTTGAAGTAACATAGGTTATTCTTCATGGTAAGAGCAGTGAGGTTGTTGTGTATCTATGTATATATATATATATATATATATATATATATATATATATATATATATATATATATATATATATATATATATATATATATATATATATATATATATATATATATATATATATATATATATATATATATATATATATATATATCTATATATATATATATATATATATCTAGTTCATATATGAGTGTGTATGGATAGGTCTGTATAAGTATGTGTGTATATATGCACTGGGGTTCATTTAGAAGGGCTGAACATTCCGTGCTTTGGTCTTTCACTAATTACTAAATTAACTATGAAACTATTATGGTAGGGCCTAATGTGGGCTCAAAATAACATTTAATTGACCTACCTTTTAATGCACCTTTAGCTGAAGCACACAGTTAAAGCAGTGTCAGTTGTTCAAAAGAAAAATGGGATAAACATTGTCAGCTTAAATACAGAACAAAGTTGTATCTAGGAATTTATAGATACTACACAGATTAGTTTATATGAAATAAAATGTTTATATTAAATAGCTAGCGAAAGAAAGTCAAAAACAACAATCTATCAACATAATGAGGCAATCCTTAAAGAGGTGCCAAGATCTATACAGAAATCTAAATCTTGACTAAGAAATCAATAGCAAAGTACAGGATCAATACAGGATGAATAGTTCATAAAAAATAAAGTTGTTTTTTTTCTCCTGTGATCATAGAGTTTTAATTAAATTGGTTCATTCAACCTTAATAGGCAAAGTGTATGTCACTATGCTACAGTATTGTAACTCATTGCTTTAGTATTACAACTGTGGGCCACTGGCATTTTTCTGTCTGTTTAATAGGTATCTGATATGATTTTGATTTTAGATAAAAATATTTTATAAAGTAATGAAAATATCATGTACTGTTACTCTGCACTGGTAAAACTGATGTGTTTGTTTCAGAAACACTACTATAGTTCATATAAAAAAAAGCCTATGTGGCACAGGTTAAATAGTGGATAACAGATAACACCATTATGTTCTACACAGCTTATCTGCAATCTGCTGTGTAACCTGAGCCTTTTCTCCTGTGAATGGCTACCCCCATTGCTACACAGCAGCTCATTTATATAAAATATAGTAGTGTTTCTGAAGCAAACACACCGGTTTTACCAATTCAGGGCAATGCTGCATTATATTTTTATTACTTTAAAACACTTTTATTTTTTGATGTTACTGTTCCTTTAAGAAGTGTGTATTAATGTGTGTGGACAGGATTATGCTGCTTGTGTTGTACCATTGACCCACTTGTACCCTGAGAACTGCCAGTACCTTGTGTGCTCCTCTGGGCAGCAAAGGATTCAAATCCCAGAGAGGTTTCTTGCATCAAAATAACTGGTTTATTAACAAGGAACACTTTGGTAGAGAGATTTAAAGACTTTTGTTTCAGGCAAATTCAAATGCAATAGTGACAGATCTCTCCCAGAGGTAAAATAGACAAAGTACAAGTTACCACACCCATGTGGCAACTCCTCTCTCAGAGTAGAGCACTGTGCTTTAGGATCCTCAGCCTGGGGTCTTGTTCCTTGGCACCTTACCTGGTCCTCAACTCACCCACTGAAATCCTTGCACTAGTGGTTGACATATCACTGGGTCCTAACCTCACTATTCCTCCTTGTTGGATCAAAGGGCCTTCTCCTATTTATTAGTCTCTTCATCACATCAATGTACGGTTTATAGGAGAATTTGAACCATAGCAACCAAATTGCTAAAATTGCAAACTGGAGAGCTGCTGAATAAAAAGCTAAATAACTCAAGAAACACAAATAATAAAAAAAGAAAAAAAATTGTCTTAGTATATCACCCTCTACATCATACTAAAAGTTTACTCAAAGGGTAACAACCCCTTTAATAAAACCTCACTTAAACTGAGTTATAATAATGCCCATTATTATAATCAAGGGCACTAAGTTTGCCAAGGTACAGCAATGCATAGCAACCAATCTGCAGGTAGCATTTACTGGTCACCTGTTTAAAACATCTTATTGGTTGCTACCTCAACACCTTTACCTACAGTAAAGCATAACCACGCTATTATTTGCATATTTTTATGACTGCAAGTGCAGTGTGCAAAGTGCAGTTTTGGTTGCAATTTGCCATATTTTTAACCCACAGAGAAGAAGCTCATTATACAAATGTGTGTTGGTTCAGGTGACTCATGGAGACAACATGCTGAGACGGTACCCAATCAGTTGTGGAAGGAAGAGTGGAGACCTAATACGCAAATATTAAAAATGGCAGCTGGGGAAAAAGGGTTAACTAAAATTGCAAATACTGGTTTAACAGTTGCAGCAAGGCCATTGGTTAAAACAAAAGAATGGTTACATGCAATGTAGTTTTATTTTGGCTGATTTAGTTACAATAACATGGAATAACAACTGTGGCCTTTACACCTGCAGCTCCAGCTGTGTCAGTGTATTTATTTGTTGTGTTGTTTGTGTGTTATCCATCCTTCTTATCTCATTAGTGTGGCACCAAAAAGATATTGTTTTGGCATTTTGGCAAATTGCTGTTACAATCTGAATGCTAATATGCAATGATTAAAGGACTAGTATGGGCAAGGGAAGTGGATGTACTCTCCAGTTATACACTGAGGCAGTCATTCCCCCACAAGTCATGTTGAGTATCAACTATACACGCACCCATCGCATACATTCCATTTTTTTGGTTAATCTTGTAATTGGTCTTAGTTTTTTTGTGGAATTTTCATTTTAAGAATTGTCCCATACCAGCAAGGAGGACTATTTATACATACAACTGGACTATTTATACGTAACTCGGCTCATTTAAAAAGCCACCAATGATACAAGTTGTTTAAAGTGGTCATCGCAAAAATAGCCAATGCGTTTATAATGGTACAGTGCTGTCATGAAGACTAACTCATATGTGAATTCTGGGGAGGGATACCACCCAGGAGACATTTTTATGTGTGTACCACCCAGGAGACATTTTTATGCGTGTATATAACCTACATATTTATGCAGTGGGGAAAACACCCCTAATGTATTTGCACTAATAAATAAGTAAATGAAAGAGTCATGTTTGGGTGCAAGTATCTTTAATAAATGGCATCATTTAAATTGCATCCGTTTTTGCATGAACGCACTTGTGGCCAGGTTAGTAAATCAGCCTTCTATTCTTCTATACATTCAAATCTTGTAGCTTTGTCCCGTTATTCAACAGCCTGTGTCAACTTTCTATTTATAGGTTAGCATTTCCACCTTATCATATAGTATTAAAAAAACTCCATGATGTAAATGACTGCATGAAATGCAAACTATTTAAAAAACAACAACCTTGTCACCCACATAATAATTAGACTACATAGAACCGGAATAAAAGTTCAAAACTGCAAATCAGCAAATCTCAGGAAAACTCTATTCACAAGACATATTATACATTTATATAGTACATCTTGTCATGTTAATAGATTAGCATTGAAAGTTTATTGCAAGCTAAAGAAAGACTTCAGCCTACATTTCTATAATTTCTCTCACACTCTTTACAAAAATAGATCCACAATTATATTCTTTATTCATGCCTACCTGGGTTCAGTTTGTTCTTTTACCGTAAATTGGCTTATTGTACAATCAATAGAAAAGCTTAACTGTACTGAAAAACATCTTGAGATTTAGAATGCCATGTTCCAATGTAAACGTTTTCATTGAATGCTTCTACACATTTCTATTTGACATGTTATGACATACAGGTATTGGACCTGTTATCCAGAATGCTTGGGACCTGGGGTTTTGATGCCCATGTTATCCATGGGAGTTGATATGTACAGATAGGTGGAATATTTTCAAAGACAAAATAAGTCTATTGGGCAGTAAATCACCTACTGCCCATGTGCATAATGTTTACACAGCACAAATATAACTATTATTTTAAAATAAACGTTATTGTAAGTCACCAGAACACAACTTACTGGAGGTTCAATGATCTGTCTTTAAAACTGGCCACATACAATAAGATCAGCTTGTTTGGATCTTTGCCTGAATCTGGACATCAACATTTTAAGCTAGGCTGATCCAATTGCTTGGCCCCTATAAAGGCCTGTTCATAATTACCCCCTAAGCAGTTCTGTTGGGAGAGGACCACATCAATGTGGCCATATTTGTATATAGGCACCCAAAGGTCCATGCCTAGGAAGCAGCTTTAGCCAATATAAAAATCTAAATCTGGAGATGGAAAGTTAGGAGTTCCCAGGTCTTCAGTGCATGACGCAGTCAGGAGTGATTTCACACAAACGAAGAAGTGATGTCAAAGGAAGTTATGTCACTCGTATGCGGAAGTTGGCTAGAACTGTTTGCACAAGACCTCAATAGAGCACCAGATGAGGTCCCCACCCAATGGGATTTTTTGACTTATCCAATAGATATCTGGCCAATTTTCAGCCAGCTTTCTATCAGGTAGGCTGTAGGGGATGGCCAAAACAGAGGCAAATAAACTGCCATCTCAGTCTGAAGGTGCCAAAGTGGCAGCTTAAATCTGATTTTTTTTTGTTTTATTTTATTTATTGTTTGTGCTTTTTATTCTCACTGACTATAATGGCAGAATAATATAGCGGCTCCCAAATTCCCTAATGTCCTTGTTTTGCTTTTGTATGTAATAATACACTTTCTAACAATTTGAAGTCTTTATATATATATATATATAATTTTATGGTCTTTTATTTTTAAAAGCCATATTTCTTCAAGTTAAAACGGCTTTCATACTGTAGCTATTTCAAGGCTTGAGATACATAATCTCTCACTAGGATGCCTTTTATGATTCCATTTGGTTAATGTGTTTCCCTATAGGAAAGGACTATTGCATGCTGGGGGCTTAAAGTATAAACAAGTGTTAATGTATCCCTTTTTGTCTGGAAATTGGTAGGTCCAGAAATTGCATGATTTTAACATTGGTATTCAGGGTAAGTATTAAGAAATGATATTGTTATTTTGATAAAATCCTCTCAAGCCTATAATACACAGAGAGAAATAAACGTAGCTGTGAATTTTCCCTCCTGTTTAAACAGATAATGCCTGTTGAAAGAGGTAATGATGCAGTATACACATAGCAACACATGAGTACCGTGACGCAGGGGTTGGTCTGGCAAAATTACACAACAATTTATGTTTTGGAGTAAGGGCATCTGTTATACACAAACAGTTTTCATCTGTGTCAAATTTTAGAACTTTCAACAAGAACGTTGACAAAATTCTAGCTTTTATATCAGTGCTGTTTAGTCATATTGAGTCTTTAAAGCCATAAAAATCCTTTCTGGGATCCAACACATGAACCACCATTTACACAGCTCTGGTTTATATAATTAAGTAGGAAAATACACATGGTCTCCTTTCATTTTTAACATGATTTCCCTTACCTGTTTAACAAGCATTAGATTTTTTCATGTGTAAACCAAACTTTAATTATGTTAGATCAATAAAGCTCAATCAACAATATCATTAAGCTCTTCCTCCTGTAGACTCCATTGCAGTAATTACACTACAGAGATTCTGTATCCGAAAAGCTAACGAACCTATTAACAGCAGTGGTATCCAATAAAGGCTTTCCATGTTTATTTAGTGGAAAGCAGAAGAAAACACTTCTGTAGCCTTTTAATATCATACTAGATGCAGTTCATGTTACATAGCCCATATTCCTGTGGCGTTCAAAGCAAAGATTATTTCTCAAGCTACTCATAGTGACCCACACATTAACCAGATTTGCTGAAAATATTTGTTTTTCAGCAACTCATTAGCAATAGATATATTGAAGTGAATGGTAAAGAGGAAAAGTACAAGATTTTTTTCCTAAGAAATGCATGCTACAGGTTATGGGACCTGTTATCCAGGATGCTCAGGACCTGGGTTTTCTGGATAAGGGAACTTAATTTGGATCTCCATACCTTAAGCCTACTAAAAAATTATTTAAACCTTAATTAAACCCGTTAGAATTGGTTTGCCTTCAAAAATTATATCTTAGTTACAACATACTGTTTTATTATTACAGAGAAAACTGTAATTTTTAAAAAATCTTAATTATTTCATCAAAATAGAGTCTATGGGACACAATTTGGAGATTTCTAGATAAAGGGATTTTGGATAACGGATCCCCTACCCATGGTTGAACTGGGGTGTGCAATGGCCACAGGGGCTGCTACCCCAGTGGCCCCCACATCTCTAGGGCCTCCGCGTTTGCCGGGTCACCCAACAAAAAAGCCTTCCCTGCAGCCATGCACCATTAGGCAGGGTGGGAGGCCAGTATTGCGGGAGGGAGGGCAGCTAAGGGGCAATGGGGGAAGCCAGATTGTATCTGGATTGAGGGAGGCAGCGGGGAAGGCCAGGATTGAGGGAGGGCAGTGGGGAAGAGATGGGGAGGGCCGGATTGGGCCTGAGTTAGGGGGCCCAGTGGGTTTTTTCTGGTGTCTCATGCACCCTGTCTGACCCTGTCCCACCTATAAATCATAATTCTTTAATGGAGATATCTTTTCTTTGTATTTCCCAATATGGGCAGGTGAGATAGCCAGGGCTTAGCTTGTTCCCCTTGCTTTTAGTGGTAGATTAGAGATCATTTGCTTCTTGGGAGGTCAGTGCAGCATTGTGGTCACAACACGACCCTGTACTTTATGCCTGTAATTGAAAGGCAATAAGTATAGCACCTTGCTGAATCTTAATGATGTGTGAGCTGGAGGGCATCTAAGGGAATTCCATATACCAACCCCAATATGGCCTTTATAAATTCCAAACACTGTGCTGTACTCATGAGAGGTGCTAATTGTGGGCAGGGTGCAAAGTAAAAAAAAATGAGTGGTTTATTGGTTAAACAACTAAAATCTAAACGATTTTTAAAAGTGCTTATTTGTATCTGTTTTAAAAATACTCTGTACTATTTCCCAAAAGTCAAATGTGAATTAAAACTATATATACAATGTTATTCTTAACAACATGTTTATTCTCCTTCCATTGATATCAATTACAAAGAATACTTCACTTTGCCATTAGTATGTGCTGTAACGGTAATGGGGGGAATAATTAATTAGCCGACTATTATATTTGAATATATAGATGTAGAGGACTCACAACTGTTGTTAAGAAAACCATTAATTACTGTCTTTAGCAATTATAGTGTTAATTAGCTCCATTCTGTCATTAGATGTGCAATAGCTAGCGAAGTGCTTTTGACATCACTCAGCTTTAATCAATATGTACAGTATCAGCTATTGAGCGAGGCAACTGTCTGCTTCTGTCTGCATGCTGAAATAACTATTTCTCTGTGACTTAAAGACAGACTGAATACACAGATTAACTAACTAGGTTTGGGTGAGTTTTAGAAGGGACAGAAATAATAAGGTCTTCCAAAATAATTGGATATTCCAAACAGCAGCCAGCATACCCATACTTACATAAACACTATATACATCCTTTGATACCATTTTGGTATCATGTTACTATCAGATCCTTTTATATTGCTATCAGGGACAAAATTCAAACCAAAGCTTAACACTTTTAATTCATCATCGGTCAGTTTATGTTTGGACAAATGTATCACATTACAACCATCATATGAAGCCCTCCCCCCATTTGTAGGGGAATCTAAAAGCACCTGTTGGTTCTCCTGTTGATATTTTTACTTTGATTCCACTGTAAGACCCTGGAGTCCACCTCTCCGGGTTGGCTCCTGGTGTTCTCACATTGTCTGTGAGTGGAAACAGCTTTGCAACTCAATTTCCTAGTATCCTGGTCTGTGTCTCTTAACAAAATCTCTCCATCTGTGTGTAAAAAAAAAAAGTAAATGAGGTTGGAATATCGGACATATATTTATCTGGATCCTTAAACTGGACTAAAATCGGACTTTTAAAAAATCAAAAATTTTTCGGAACTTATTAAACCCCAAGGGCTAAAAAGCCCGAATATAAAACACAGCATCTCAAACCTGTCGAGGTTGCATAAAAGTCAGTGGGAACAGTCCCATTGATTTTTTGTTGTGTCTGGGGTTTCAGGCAATTTCACTATGTTTTCGGAGCTTTTGGGTGAAAACTCCGATTCGGGGGATATTCACAAAATCTTGAAAATCTGAGCTTTTCCCGCAAAGCTAATTTTCGGGAAAATGTAATAATAAATAAGTGTTAAAAACCCGAGCGGGTTAGATCGGAGTTTGTAGCAGCTGATATTGAGATAAATTCGGACCTTGATAAATAACCCCCTAGATGTCTAAAGCATGTCACAGTAAAATTAGTATAAACATTCCACTAGTAAACCTGAGTTCATAAGGGGTCATTTACTAAACTCCAAATGCAAAAATGACGATATTTTTTTTTATTGTTATTTTTTTTAAAACCGGACTTTTAAAAAAACGCAAATTTTTGTGAAATTTATTAAACCCAAGGATTTATTAAACCCTGAGGATGGAAAAGTCTGAATCAGAAAATCTGGCATCTCAGACCTGTTGAGGTTGCATATAAGTCAATGGGAGAAATCCCAATGTTTTTTTGATGTGTGCTGGGTTTCATGCAATACCCCAAGGTTTTCCGGAAAAAATCGTAGTTTTTGAGTGAAAATCCGGGAAAATCGCGAAAATCAGATGAAAAATCAGAAAAAATTGTGAAAAACAAGATTTTTTCCCGCAAAGCAAATTTTCGGGAAAATGTAATAATAAATAAGTGAAAAAACCCAAGCGGATTTGATCGGAGTTTGTAGCAGAAAATATTGAGATAAATTTGGACATTGATAAATAACCCCCATAGTCTCCCTTTTCTCTGAGAAACTTTTCTCACTTTAAACGCTTCACCTCAGACTCCATCTTATTAACACAATGTTTAATATTGTCAAGAAGTTCAGCAGTTTCTACATTTGCCTCCTGTTTGAATAAACCAGATTGTAGAGCCTTAATATCAGACTGTGCAGCATTATGTCTCTTAGTATAACATTTGACAAAATCAGTTCCATCAACTTAAAGGAGCAAGAAGATAAAATACTGTTCCACAAATCCACAAAGTCCTTAGATGCATCAGATATATTTACAGCTGTATTATTATAGAGAAAAAAGGAAATCATTTTCTTGAATTGGATAAAGTAAAGTATATGGGAGATGTCCATCCCATAATTAGGCATTTTCTGTATAATGGGTTTCTGGGTAAAGGATCCCATACTTGCATTGACATCAACCAAAACAATAATGAAACTTCTAGCCAGCTCAGCGCTTTCAAAATTCTATTTCCTATAGAAGGATGGAGAACTTTTTGGCAAACTGAGAGAAGTCGCCAGTATTTTTAAAAATATTAAAAATATTATTGAAGTTGTTAAAATGCTATTTAAATAATAGGATTTCAGAAATATTGTATAGGTATGGGGCCTGTTATGCAGAATGCTCGTGACCTGGGGTTCTCCAAATAATGGATCTTTCTGTAATTTGGAGTCTACTAGAAAATCATGTAAACATTAAATAGATCCAATAGACTGGTTTTGTGTCCAATAAGGATTAATTATATCTTAATTGGGATCAAGTACAAGGTACTGTTTTCTTATTACAGAGAAAAAGGAAATAATTTTTAAACTTTTGGATTATTTGGATGAAATGGAGTCTATGGGAGACGGCCTTTCCATTTCAATATCTCTGAAACTTCAACAGGAACATTTTATTAATTAGAAATACGCCATGCATGATAAGATGGGCTCCATGTAAAAGAAATTAACTAATATTTACCATCTTAGTTTCAAATTACAAGTAGTTAAAAGTGCTTGAATTGTAATGTGTATTTGGTAATGATCCACACGCACAGATTTGCTAATTCTTTTCTATTTCAGGTGTAGGTCAAGTACCTTTATATTATTCTTCAGCACCGAGCAGGAGAATGTGAGACAATTAACCATTTTTACTAAATAGGCTCTCTAAAAGTCTGTCAAAATATACAATAATTCTTCCAGTGTACTTTATGATAGTGTCAAATGTTAATCACCTTAACACACAGCGAAAATTATTCTGACTTATTACGATCCCAATTTATTCTAAGCTAAGTATGTGAAAAACTGCTTTTGATGATGGTGAAAGAATTTTTTTATCATAAGTACTATCTCTCTAGAACAATTTAAAGTTGTTAATTATTTTGCTAATTAGCATGCCCAGAACAACCATGATATTAACTACATAATTGGAAATAAGATGAATTGTTTCTTCTTACACGGCAAGTTTGCATACAGTGATGTTTCTTCATTCAGATCTCCCAGTTAACTCAAGATCTCCAATTAAAAGATATATGTATACTTTACATGTAAGTGCTACTACTTGCCCTGTATTTTTATAGATATTCAGTTGTCTTGGCACCACAAACTTCTTAATTATGTTGTTTGTTGTAGTTATTACTCAAATACTATGATGTTGCCAAAAAAAAATAATTCTATTTTGTAAATTCCAGTTGTATGGATGTTTTTGTTTATTTAGTTATAGCATTATAGGGCTCATTGTTTACAGCTTTCCGCGGAGGGCCCAGGGGAAGAGATGGGTTTCAGCTTTGGTGGGGGACTATTAATCAACTCAACACTCTAGCATCAGTTTCTATGACAAATGTAATCTGACTGTCTGCCAATGATTTTCCAACATAATCTACACTTACTTTCTCCACTATAGCTAAGAACAAACAAAGCATGTGCAGTGACACTTAAAGGAAAACTATACCACCCAAACAATGTAGGTCTCTATAAAAAGATATTGCATAAAACAGCTCATATATAAAATCCTGCTTCATGTAAATAAACCATTTTCATAATAATATACTTTTCTAGTAGTATGTGCCATTGGGTAATCATAAATAGAAAATTGCCATTTTAAAAAATAAGGGCCGCCCCCTGGGATCGTAGGATTCACTGTACTCACAAACATACCAACAAACCATACATGTTAGGTCACATGAGCCAATTAACAGACAGAGTTGTGTCTTTTGCTTCCTCACTTCTTCCTGTTACAGTTAGAGTTGTAGTATTTCTGGTCAGGTGATCTCTGAGGCAGCACACAGACCATCACGAAATGGTGGCTCAAGGCAAGAGATGTAAAAGGACAATATTTACTTAAATATATATTCCAGTTTGGTAAGATTCTTTAATATGCCACTTAATATGATATGAACTATCTGTTGCTTAAGTGTTCATTTTGGGGGTATAGTTTTCCTTTAAGGTGGCCATAGACGCAAAGATCCGCTCGTTTGGCAACATCGCCAAAGGAGTGGATCTTTCTCCGATATGCCATTAACGAGCATGGCTACGGGGGTTATCTGAACGTTTGGCCGATTACAATTACGATCCGATTACAATGCGCAATGGGCCCGGTGGGATCAGTCGGGTCAAAATCAAACCTGTCCGATCGACCAAACGACCGATCTCCGCCGGACGACAGATGTCGGCACTCACCACACACAATCCGAAAAGGATCTGTGCGTCTATGGCCACCTTTAGGGGCAGATTTATTAAGGGTTGAATTGAAAATTTGAATTCGAGTTTCTGAAATTTTTTAATGGTCAAAACTGTCAAATTTGACTAGGGAGTTATTCAAATTCGATTAGAGTTTTTTAAAAAAATTAGAATTTGATGTACGAGCTTCAGTATACTCTGGCCATTCGTGACTATTCACCACCTAAAACCTGCCGAATTACTGTTTAACTCAATGGGAGAGGTCCAGGGATCAATTTGAAGATATTTGCAGCCTTCTGACGTTCAGATTTTTTTTTCGGAGTAAAAACTCAAATCGAGTTTGATCGAATTAGATTGGAATTCGATACGAATTTTTGGGGTCGTTTAAATTAGTCCGAGTTAAAAAAAATGTGATTTAATTAATACATTTTGGTAAGTAGAATTTTTAAGCAAGTTTTAAAAAAAAAACTCACGTGAATTCGAAATTTGACCCTTGATAAATGTGCCTTTTACAGTAAAAAGATGGCCTGTTAAAATCCAGGATTAAAAACTCTGGATAATTGTTGCTATAGGATTACCGACCCTCAGAATTCATACAGTAGGTTTAGGAGATAAAATGCAGCATATTAAACAATACTAATTTTTATTATTTAACTCTCCTTTAAATATGCATATTCAGTAAACAATAAATTAACCGCGTTCCAAAAGGTGCTGCATCTGATGTCTCACAATGCTTTTATTTATTTTGCTCTAACCTGCTCAGCCACACATTAAAATTTAAAAGTGTGTTTGAGCCACTCTGATAAGACAGAACGTTGCACCTTAATTATGCAAATCACTATAGACTTTTATCTTGAATAGTAACTGGTGAGGTGTAGTGATGGGCGAATAAATTTGGCAGGCACGAATTTGCTGCGAATATCGACGCTTCGCTGTTGTCGAATAAATTTGCAAAACTGCGGCAAGAATTTGTCACGAAAAATCTACCGTGTCAAAATAATTTGGGCGCACGTCCATAGTCGCGCGCATAAAAATTGGCTTGCGTCAAAATTATTTGGATGCCAATTGCCTTTAATGCATTTGGACAAAATAGGCGCACGTATAAAAATTGTCGCAGGCAGTGAAATTAACTTGCATCAAAATAATTTTGACGCCCATTAACTTCAATGCGTTTTGCAAATCTTTTGCCGTTTTGCAAATTTTGCGGCAAATCGAAACTGGACAAATTCGGCCATCACTAGTGAGCTGGTACATTTTATCAGGGTGTAGAAATAAGATCTACATCCTAGCTTCCTAATTCTGATCACAAAATAATCTCCTATGAGGCTGGAACTGTAGGTTTGAACGAAAGACTACAATAGCAAAGTGTCTTAAAAGAAAGATAAGTAATAAAAATAATATTGAAGTCTCAGAGATCAATAGTTTTTTAAGGGACTGTTCCAGTTACCCCCATTTGAAAGCTAAAAACTTTTACTTTATTCTCATTACAGCCAGGACATGTAACACTGAAACATAGGATGTGGCTGGATCAGCCTTTCTGACTAATGTGCACCAGCAATATAAGTGAGTCTTAAAGTTTAGATATTAAAGGAAAAAATATACTGTTAAGCAGAATATATAAAAAAAATGACTACAATTTGTGCCTTACTGACAAAATGCAACGTCTCACGTTGTTCAAAATAATTTTATTAACACTGGCTAAAATCAGTAGCATCAACAGAAAAATCGAATCATTCTCCAACTGTAGCATAATGAAGAAAACTCCACTAATTTATTGTACTCCCGTGAATAAAATACAAATTGTCCACACTAAAACAATCCAAAATTGCTAATGGCAAGAAAAGGAAGTAGAAAAGAGGTGCTGGCTAAGCACTAACACAATCTCAGATATTCACAAATGGTCCATTGAAACCTGCACGTAAGCTGTTCAGCTATTAAATTGGGAAACTGCTGTTTCTGAAAAATAATTTTGTGTATGTGTGATGTTGCAACTTAAAGATCACAGACAGACAGGGAAAATGGGGTTTGAGTGAGAGCTACAGTAATTCAAAAACTGCCATCTTTTCTACACTCACATTTACTAAAGGGCGAAGTGGCTAACGCTTGCGAAAATTCACCAGCGTGACGTCATTTTGGCACTTCGCCGATTTACTAACGGTAGCTAGCGTAATTTCACTGTCTTAGGGGCAGATTCACTTAAAAATAAAAAATACTTCGAAATTCGACCCTCGAATTGAAATCCTTCGACTTCGAATATCGAAGTCGAAGGATTTAGCGCTAATCCTGCGATCGAACGATTAAATCCTTCTAATCGAACGATTCGAAGGATTTTAATCTAACGATCGAAGGAAAATCCTTCGATCAAAAAAAGGTTAGCAAGCCTATGGGGACCTTCCCCATAGGCTAACATTGACTTCGGTAGCTTTTAGCTGCCGAAGTAGGGGGTCGAAGTTTTTTTTAAAGGGGAAGTACTTCGACTATCGAATGGTCGAATAGTCGAACGATTTTTCATTCGATTCGTTCGATTTCGTTCGAATTCGAACGAATTTAACCAATTCGATGGTCGAAGTACCCAAAAAATACTTCGAAATTCGAAGTTTTTTCATTCGAATCCTTCACTCGAGCTTAGTGAATCGGCCCCTTAATTTCACCAAGGAGATAGACTCTGGCGCAACTTCGCACTTTTACGCCAGTCGAATTTTCGGTCTGGCGAAAGAGCGTTACTACGCAAATTCACTACGTTTTTGATTTTACTGACTGTTACCTCTATCGCCAGACTTGCCTTCGCCACCTCAGACCAGGCGAAGTGCAATAAAGTAGATAGGACTTCCTCAAAAAAAAGTTTAAAATTTTCTAAGTCCCAAAAAACGCTGGCGTTTTTTCCTATTTAAAGGGTGATAGACTGAAAAAGATCGTAAATTTTTTTGGGGGTATCATCCTTCCCCCCTACATTTGCTAACATACTGTATGGCACCTAAACTGTGAGCACAAGTGTAGGGCATTATAACAACTTTATATAATTTTATTATGGTTCCCTGGCCTTGTGTAGTGTATTGTATTTGCTGCAGCATAAACGTCCATTGTACTTCAACTGCACACCGTATGTTAATTAGCCAATGCTAGCATAACTTCGAACTGCTGAACTTAATTTCGCTGGCTTAATTTCGCCAGTGTTCAGTACCCTGTGCCCAACTTCGGATCTTCGTGAATTAGCATTGTCCAGCCGAATTTTCGCCTGGCGAATTTTCGCGGTTTAGTGAATTTGCCCCTTAAAGTCCTATTTCCCAAGATGCCACTTTTATCATCTCTTCCATGTAATCAAATCCATCCTTAATGAGGTGGTTCACCGTTTTAGTTATAGAATGGCTAATTCTAAGCAACTTTTCAGTTGGCCTTCATTTTTTCTTTTTGAATTGTTTGACTTCTTCTTCTGACTGTTTCCGGCTTTCAAATGTGGGTGACTGTCCCCATCTAAATGCTCTGCGAGTTTCTTATTCCACTGGAGAGCTGCTGAATAAGAAACTAAATAACTCAAAAACCACAAATAATAAAACATTAACACCAATTGCAAATTATCTCAGAATATCACTTTCTACATCATACTAAAAGTTAATTTAAAGATGAACAACCCCTACACTACATGGAGACATTTTATGAAATTTTTCAGGGGGAACAAAGTCCTGAAACATGGATGTGGGGGTGAGAACTTGAATATATTGTGTATATTGTGTAATTTACCTTTGCCACCTCTATGGAATAGTCTGAACATAAAATTTGCTGGAAATGTGTCACTTTCTCTGGCAAGCAATTCCTATTTCTCAAGAAACATTCTAGGTTAATAGAAGCAAAGAATAGAGAAGCTAAATCATGCCCATTACTGCTCATTCAAAAATCACTTGCATCCGGAGGATATTGTATCTGTGCTCTGCAGAGAGCAGCACCGGCATTTGAAGGCAGCAATGTAGGCTTAAAGGACAGGGTTCATTTGCACCTTTTTGTCCCTCTTTCTAATTCCAAAATGTTGGGAAGTATGCACATTGTTGCCTCTTCTTTCTACCCTAGGCCCTGGAATGGGGATCCTACATGCATTAACCAAACCCCAAGCCGGGGGCTTTATTTTGAAGCACAAAAACCTGTTCCTACAGGCATCGATAGTGCACTTTGCACCCTTCCCCATCATTTGTAAATGAATCCTCTGGTCTTATTTAAATTGCAGGGGAATATTATTCATGACAACAGCAAATTTATGATTTTGAACCATGTTGAGATGAATACAGCTTTGAACAATGCTCTATTTGCAAATAATTGTTTGCTGATTTCATTTAGCGGATAGCCTATGAATATAGGCATAATCATACTGCTATCTTCTGCCAGTACCAAGTGCAAAGTATACCAGTAAGTAAAAGCTATCCTAGAACATGGGCATGTTTGTAAATGGCAAGTCAATTGCAACCATGTTATTATGGCATCCTGCAGTGGAATTGTAGTATACGGTACTTCAATTGATATATTTTACAAAGAAAAAGTGTGCATGGGTACAGTACACAACGGACTGAACGTAACTGGTGACGGGCAGGCGCAATGTACAGCATTTGCTACTCTTTGTTCCAAAGTATTAGGCAAAATAATAGAAGCAAAAGGAGCTTCCCATTAAAGAAATAAAAGAAATGGCTGAAAAGAACAACCTACTCTGCCATTTAAAAAATACCAATATTTTATGTGTACGGAGGAGCAAGTAAACTGGCATGTGACAGACTATTTCTTAACAAACTGTTTGTGTGCTGCCTGCTCCTTAAGATGCAAATGTCGTTTTCTGCTGTTTTAATCCATTTGGCTGTAAACGGGGTGGTTTACTCGTGTGTAAATCAGACCATCTGCTTTAAAATCTGATATGATAATGACATTTTTAAATTAAAAGTTGTATGCAAGCCAGAGAAGTAAATGAAGATAAGCAAAGGAAGCAATAACCTAATGGCATGATACATATATATAAGAACCCATACAATCATTTACATTCTCTGAATGCAGCTATGTAAAGTGTAATTGAGTGTGACTATAATGTTGTTTAATATAAAGCAGTGAGAGGCTGATTTTAAAAAATGTGTTAAACTACACCAGTGCATTTACCCATAGCAACAATGCAGATCTTTTTAATTTTAACTGAGACTAAACAATTTTTTGTTAAACTATTATCTGATTCTTACTGAAATGCTATTGTGCAATACTGATGACTGGATCCCTACACCATTGTTTAGTCACCTATAGTGATGTGCGTATCTGTCCCGTTTCACTTCACCGAAAAATTTGCAAAACTGAAAAAATTTGTGAAATGGCAAAAAATTTGCAAAACACATTGAAGTCAATAGGCATAACTTTTTTTTTCAAAGGCCTCTGAGGAAGTCGCAGACGAAACGCATAAGGCTAAATGACATCACACAAGGAAAATACGCTACAAGGCATTTTGCATTAGATTTCCAAGCGTGTGTTCAGGTTATTTGCAAAAAAGTAGCCCGAATGAAACGTCCACATAGATATGTTTTACATTATGGATACCATGTGAGTGTATATTAAAACTTTATTTTAAAAAATAAAAAAAATCATTTTACACTATTGCTGCTGCATATCAATTCACAGCCAGTACCAGAGAGGAAGCTGTTTCCCGGTATAATTATTATGTGAAAGCTGTAAGGGCAGAGACAAATCGTCTCTTCTTCGGGTGACTTATCTCCCCGAACTGCCTCCCCGCCGGCTAGAATTGAAATCGCCGCTGGGATGGCACTCGAATCGCTTCATTTTCCGAAGTTGCCCGAAGTTGCCTCACAAGGAAACTTCGGAAAACGAAGCACTCTGAGTGCCATCCCACCGCCGATTTAGATTCTAGCCTGCGGGGAGGCAGTCGATTTGTCTTCTCGTCTGTCTCTGCCCTAAAAGAGAATGTTTGTGAATACCCAACTGCAAAAAAACAGGATTATATTAAGGAAAGCCAATTTTATCTTAATTTTTTTCTGTTGGTGGCATTGTAACTGGAAGGAGTTTAACACACGTGGTGTACTTAGTAATCTCCAAAAAGCACTATACGAGTGTTACTTACTTACCAAACAATATTACCCTATATATATTTTTTTCTTGTTTGTTCCGTTGCCTTTGGCGCTGGTTTTGTTTTTAGATATTGAGATTCAGACTTGAAGGGATACAAGTTTAAGACAGACAAGGTGTGGACTTATCTAAACCTTGGGACTTTCTTTTTGGATTTTCTAGGTCTTTTTTGGTCAACCAAAATGCTGACTCCATTCAATAAAAAGTTTAGAGAGTAAACCATCATCCACAGTGTATGAATATAAACATATAAAGCCCTCTTCATTGGATGAAGTCTTACTTCTTGGTCTGATAAGCCTACATCTGTGTGCATAGCATTGATCTTAAATCCATTTAGAAGTTTGATTCAGTATGAATAAAAAATAAACCCCTATTACAAAAGTTGTTAAATCGGGGTATATAAAAAAAAAGCTTTCTGGTCAGTGGCCCTCCAGCTGAACTTTGAATATAGAGAATGTTTGGACTTCATCAATAACAGCCAAACCTTACACTGTTGTTGTAAATGATGCAAATAAGTTCAAACAATCCATTCGTTACATCTGTAGCACAATATTCATGGAGGATATAAATTTACCTAAGCCCAATTCTTCATCTAGAAAGAATATATGCCTTGTCACCTTGGACATCCTTTTAAGATACCTGGATTCTCATGAGACAACTTCAGTGGCTGGATTAGGTATATCATTCATGAGAAAAATAAGAGCGTGCACTGATGAACAACAGATTTACTGTTTCCAATAAGTCCTGAATGTTACTCTATGGATAGAAGTTATTTGTATCAAGGGTTTGAAATATTAACACTAGTCTAGTCTAAGTAGTCTGCTGAGGATTTTCTTATATTTCCTTTCACAGATGATGAGCCTATGCTGTTAGGAATCTTGCAGTGGTTTTGCCCAGAAATGTATTTGCTTTATGCCATCTGCAATCAGTTACAACAAGAACTGTATATACAGCAAAATAACTACAAAAAAAAAACTTTAAGGAATCAGAGACACCAAACAAATAACAGATACAATATTGCTATAGCACCATGATGATTACAAGTTGGTTACAATGTCTGGCACACTTTTTAAGATACTAGCACCAAAACAGGTATAGGATCCGTTATCCAGAAAGTTCCGTCTTATGGGAATTATCAAATAATTCAAAATGATTTCCATTTTCTCTATGATATTAAAATAATACCCTGTACTTGATCCTAAGATATAATGAATCATTATTGGAGACAAAACAATGTTCATCTAAATCCCATTTAATCACAGTAAAAAAAGTTGATCATAAATAAAAATTGCATTCTTCCAATGCAGCTGCAAAATCGTGGCTGTCAAGAAAAACTCTCTACAGGTTTTTAGGTGGCAGGGATTTTATAATTTTTTTTGATCATCTGCAAATTTCAAGCTTAAATAATGTTGTACTTATATTTTATTGTGTTTTTGGCATGATTTGTAATGAAAAGCTCAAAAAAAAAAAAAAAATACAGTACCTGTGAATGTTTCCGTGCATTATAGGACTACAGCGTTGCTGTTGCTTTAAGACATTTGTTTGGACACCTTCACTGTTGTAATTTCTTTCACCCTCTTACGTAAATCTTCTCAAATTTCATTTCACTTCATTACTATAAATAATGGCATGCCTAGGTCTTAGGCTATTCATCTCGTTTCCCATTTAAGTTCATTGATCGTTGGTGTCGAAGTATGCTTCTGAGATGAGAATGCCTCGCTCCCTGCAGTACAGGCGCCTGCTATGAATTGGGAGTCATTTCTCACAATGATTACGCAAATGTACATTCTTTTTGCAAAAATACCACTGCTATGTCTAGAATATAATCATTTATTCAAAACAGAAACATTAATTAATTGAGAAGTGAAGTTGCCATTTTTCCCCACTAATGAATCATTTTAATTGTCAATAAGGCATTAGATGTTCATTCCATGCCGTTAGTTCTGGAGCGGCTTTAGTACAGGCTGAAATGTTGACTCTTTTTAGAATAACAACATTACCCTTATAATTACCGTAAGCCTGCTTGTATTTTAGGTTACAATCTAGACATTCTGTTTGTGAAATAATTGGACAGAGCCAATTAAGATGGTTGCTCAAATAATAACCTTGCAGAAAGCTAATTATTTTAGGAGGCAGCACAAAATCAGCTAAAATATAAAGTACTTAGTTCCAAAATGTACCAGCAAGAGACTGTATTGATGTTAGACATGGTATAAAAAAGTAGATTTTACAAACAAGGGAAAAGAAGGGTGAAAAAACTTTATCTACAGTATGTATGGGGGGTTGCTGTTAAAGGGCATGTAAAGTCTAAAATAGACTAAGGCTAGAAATGCTGTATTTTGTATACTAAATATAAACATGAATTTACTGCACCACGATCCTAATCAAACAAATAATTTATGCTTTCAAAGTTGGCTACAGGGGGTCACCATCTTGTAACTTTGTTAAACATCTTTGCAAGACTAAGAGTGTGCACATGCTCAGTGTGGTCTGGGCTGCTTAGGGATCATCATAAACAAAGCTGTTTGAGTTCTGCATCACTGGAAAGTAAGGCAGGGGCTCCCCCTGCTGTTCATAAGTATGATTGTTTCCCTGCTCAGCAGTTAGGGACCATCTGACAATTCCTATCCACAGCAGTAAATGACGGGAGAATTTCACTACATACAGTCAGGTTTCTTATAAAAACGGTACACATTTTTTAATTAAAGTATATTGGAGATAGATTTCTTTTTCATTAAAGAAAGTAAAAATGAGATTTTATTTTTTTTGCCTTTACGTGCCCTTTAAGCTCTGCTTAAGTGTAGGGCGGGGTGCAAAGTGCTAATAACTGGAGCAATCTGCCATATTAAATGTAGTTTGCACCCTGCCCTGCACCTGGCTAAAGTGCAGAGACCTGCTTTGATTTGCCACCAAGGATTACAGTGCTGCTGTATGAAGGCACCTAGGTTTTCCTTCACCCACCTCCTACCACCCTTATGTATCAGTCAGAGTGCAGATAGATCCCAGACACAAGGGCTTGTAAAATGAGCACCATGGTGCACTCTTATTCATGCCCACAAGTATTGTGAAAAGAGTGCAATTCTGAGCAAAATCACCATGTTTTTCCCCACAATACACATGCATTCTGTCTCAAATTTTAATCTGGTGTAATTTCTGTTGTTCAGTGTGTGAGTGAAGTCTGCATCTGATTCTTTAGACACAAGTGTCCAGTAAGTGGCAGTAGCTCCAGGGTTCCCCCTGCATCAATAAATGTGGCACGTTCCATTTGGAGCAGAAGGCAGGAGCATTGCCTATACTGAAGTGCATTTTAATGCAAGTACCTTTAATGAACAGGGTTTGACGCGTCACTTACTGAGCAGAAACGCAACTGCACATGCAGTTATACATGAACATTTTGTTGGGATCATAGAAAACGAATTGTAATGTATTACATAGACAATGTACACAATTCTAATCATAAATCAACACTATACTAAGTACTGGCCCTCCAATGTAGTGACCTCCTGGTATATACCGTACTTTGAGCTTCACACATATAATCCATGCTTTGTTTATTTATTTTATGTTGATGGTTCTATGCCAAAGTGTTGCTATAGCAACAATGTTGTGTTTTCTTTGCATCAGACAGGTATAGAGCTGAGTGATAAGTATTTTATAATTCTTGATAAAAGTCTGAGAAACAAATGGAGACCCTCAAAAAAAAAAATTATAAAATATAAAATGAGTTATAAAAAAAGTGCTGTGGGTTTCGGTGCTTTCGGTTTTACCGAAATATTATTCCTGGCATACACCTCGTCATTAATCTAATGTATACATACACTTGCTAAGAAAATACTGTATCTGACTGTGCTCCCTATTTTTATGGCACTGGAAAAAGTATCTAAGTGTGGCCAATGCCTGTCTTACTTATACAGGTATGGGACCTGTTATCCAGAATGCTTGAGACCTGTGGTTTTCCTGATAATGAATAGTGATGGGCGAATTTGCGCCGTTTCGCTTAGACGAAAAATTTGCGAAACGGCACCCGTTTTTGACGCCGGCGCCCTTTTTTGCCGCAAATTTTCGCGGGCGTTTCGTGAATTTATTCACTGGTGGCGAATCGCGCAAATTCGCTGCGAATTCGAGCCTGGCGAATAAATTTGCCCATCACTAATAATGAATCATTCCATAATTTGGAGCTTCATACCTTAAGTCTACTAGAAAATCATGTAAATGTTAAATAAACCCAATAAGCTGGTATTGCTTCCAGTACAAGGTACTGGTTTATTATTACAGAGAGAAAAGAAATCATTGTAAAAAGTTTAGTCTATGGGAGACGGACTCTCTGTAATTTGGAGCTTTATGGATAACGGATCCCATACCTGAACAAGCATGACATTCTTTTGTCAGGCAGATTTACAGGTTACACATAATATGACTGATATTTGCATTTAGGCCATCACGGAAAAGAAAAAAATTAATCAAGTTTCTGTTTTGAGCTTACTGTACATAGTTCAATAAATATGAAAAACATTCCAATGTATAAAAAAAACCAAACAAACAATATGGGAGACGTGCCAACACAATCCTGGCAATAAAACATATTTCTTGTATCTACAGCTGATATGATCCAGCACCTGCCTGCTTCCCATTCAGTACATCGCCGTTCTTAGTGTGCTGTGATTTCATAAGGAATTATGGGAAGATATATTAAAGAAAGAAGACTAAAAACAACAAGGTAAAAAAATACATTGATACAGTATGACACAGCACCACCTTCCCTAGCAATCCATATCAATTTGCAACACACACTGAGGAAATGTATATCTATACCCACTACACATTAAAAATGTTTTGATTAGCAGGAATGTCCTATTATATAAATGCACTATAGGGAATATAGATGGCTGGTTTGAAAAGGGTCAAGGTTAGTGGGATATCATATATCCAAAGAAGTTATACCTTATATTCCTTGAAAAGACAAAAGTTTATTCAAAGTCCCATTAAAAAAGAAAAATCTGTATGGATTTTTCCATACACACCCCTTTGAATATACGATTAGCAGTAAATCTAGAATAGATCGATTACCAAGGATTGAGTGGATCTCTGATGTAATGTGATACTTCATACAGATGAAGGTGATATGTCTTTCTGGGTTTATAGTGGTGGTATATACAGTATAGGAATAAAGTCTAATGGACATTTAGGGGCAGATTTATCAAGGGTCGAATTGAAAATTCGATTTTGAAATTTGAATATTCAAATTTTTTTATGGTCAAAACTGAACAATTCGACTAGGGAGTTATTGAAATTCGATTAGAGAGATTTATCATACTCTGACCCTTTACAAACTCAATTTCGACCATTCGCAACCTAAAACCTGCAAAATTGCTATTTAAGTCAATGGGAGAGATCCAGGGATCAATTTTTGAGTTGCAGCCTTCCTGACACTCAAGTTTTTTTCAGAGAAAAAAACTCGAATCGAGTTTTCAGGTCGATTCCATTTATCCGAGTTTAAAAAAATCTTATTTTTAAATAAATTTCGATTGGTCAAATTTAGAATTTATTGGAGTTTAGGGGAGTTTTTAAAAACTCACATGAATTCGAAAATCAAACCTTTGATAAATGTGCCTCCCAGTCTAAGCCTCAACAGGCAGCTTGTGTGTTCTGGTATGTCCTGTCCAGCTGCAAACCCCTCTGTAAGATGTCAAAAGTTGTTTTTAAATGTAATTCTTATTGAAAGTAGCATCTGTCTGCTTGTTATTACTTCTCATTGAAACAATAGACTCATTTACCTTGCCCCAGACACAGTGGGAGTCAGTGTTGGACTGGGACCCCAGGGGCCCACCAAAAGTTTTAAGACCAGGGGCCCATCCTCAGTACTATGTTCTTCCTCTCCTCACTTAACTTCTATTCTCCTGGGGAAAATTCACTAAGCGCCGAAGCGCCCAACGCTAGTGTCAATTCGCTAGCGTTGGGCATTTTCGTTACTTTGCGAATTCACTAACGTACGCTGGCGTAAATTCGCTAGTGTTACTTTGCACCCTTACGCCTGGCGAATTTGCGCAATGGATGTAACTACGCAAATTCACTAACACGCACATTGTACTGAACGCTACCTTTTACGCTAGACTTCCTTCGCCACCTCAGACCAGGCGAAGCTCAATAGAGTAGATAGGGATTGTTTCAAAAAAAGTTCAAATTTTTTCTAAGTCCCAAAAAACGCTGGCGTTTTTTCTATATTATGGGTGATAGGCTGAAAAAGATCAAAAAATATTTTGGGGCTCCCCTCCTTCCCCCCTACATTTCCTAACTCATGGCAACTTAACTATACAGTGGGCACATGTGTAGGGCAAAATAAAAATTTTATTTGATGTTTTGAAGATTCCCAGGCATTTGTAGTATTTGTAGTATTCCTCCATTGAAATTTGAATTTGGCGCTGTATGCAAATTAACCATCGCTAGCGTAACTTCGCTTCGCTTAGCGAATCAACTCTAGCGCAACTTCGCAACTTTACGCTACCCCTGAGCGCAACTTCTGATTTTAGTGAATTTGCGGATCGCTGGCGAAACTACGCCTGGCGAAGTGTGGCGAAGTGTGGCGAAGTGCGGCGAAGTTACGCCTGGCGCAACTACGAATCTTAGTGAATTAGTTTTCTTTACATGATACTATAATCTATTTTCCACCTATTTAGCCACTTTGTTCTCATAGAAATAGGGAATGGCCATGAAATAAGACAAATGTTTAGCAACATGAGGGCCCCCTGATACCTGGGCCCACCGGGAGTTTTCCTGGTATTCTGGTGGGCCAGTCCGACACTGGTGGAGTCATTTATAAAGTTTGCAAATGGTTGTATTGTCCATGTTTTTTCCTGAACGCTAAAATATTGCACTACTGTGCATCTTTCTGTTTTTTGGGAATTCGCATTGAGAATACATTTTCGGGAGTGAGTGCACCCACTGTGCAAGGTTGTTGTGCATGAAAATAGCATTGACAGTAACTTAAATTCGCAATATGTGAAACTGTTTTGCGAATATTTTCTCCGCCACCAAAGTTGTGGCGTAATTCAAACGCAGAGTTTGCACATAATATTCGCAATTTGCGATTCTTGCCATATTTAAAAAGCTCTTGTAGACATTCGCGGTGTGAAAAAAAAATCTCTTATTCAGCTTTATAAATATAACCATGTGCAGGGCAAATATATTCACTGTGCGAACCAAACTGCCCTGCGCAAAGTTTATAAATGAGCCCCAGTGAGTCCAATAAGGGGCACCAAATTTCACCCTTAGGACCCATGCATAGGCAGGTGGTCCTGGGGAAATGATCTCTGAAGGCTGCACGTAATTCCAGGGAAAAGTGCAGAGGGCAGTGCTGTCAGGAACGGAAGCCATGGTCGTGGTAAGGAGAAGGCTCCTGCTCCTTGTGCCCCCTGGAGATCCCTAGCCTGTATACCTAAAAAATGCCCCTTCTGTATGTCTGTTGCGGAATGCAGGCAGTGCTGCCTTCAAAGCTATAGGCAGCTAGAATGAAGCACCAAGAGTTGTGCCTCACGGCACAACCAGCATGGCACATGCAAAGTGCTCATCAGACTCCATTCCCCTTGTATATTCTGTAATTAACAGATCTAAAGAGATGGAAAATAACAAGAAGTATAGTATTGAGGGAAATGAGGTGTTCTGTAGACAGGCAAACAGTGAAGAGAATAACAAAGTAAAAACAGATGCTTCTTCCAATTGCAATTACATTTACAAATAACTTTCAAATCATTGAAGACTTTTAATGAATATATATAAGTTGCATAGAATTCCATTTCCTTCTCATCCTGCAAAAAGTATATGTTGGCCTCAGACAGTTTCTTGCACAAAAGAGCTTCAAAGTTTGAATAGCATTTTTGTCAACCCTCTGTGAATTATTTCCCATGCAGCAACACTTCAGTGCCCTGTTATCTTGATGAATGGATGTGTTTCCAAAGAAAATAGATTGCTAACAAGTAATTGTATTATTTTATTCCGCAAGAATTGCTCATTAATTCATTAAATGCCACTGATAAATCAAAATTTAAATGATAAAATTGGAGCACCATCCACATTTTTGCAACATGAGAAGTTTGATAAGTCATATCTTAATATACTCTACTGCTTGTCATAAACTAATAGAAAAAGATTTACACAGAGAAATGAAGTCGTTATTTACACTAATAAAAAATGACACCCCTGTTTGAGCATCATTTTTCAGTTGTTCATACAGTGAATATATTATTCATACAACTAGAACTACAGTATACTAACATTGGTTCAATAATACCGTTATGACATGTTAAAGACTAACAATGACTGCACAGTTTCTTTGCATATTTAATTGTACAGGTATGGGACCTATTATCCGGAAACCTGTTATCGAGAAAGGAATAATGGGAAGGCTATCTCCCATAGACTCCATTCTAATCAAATAATTCACATTTTTAAAAGTGATAAAACAGTACCTTGTACTTGATTCCAACAAATTAAAAAAAATCAAAGTTTTTAAAATTACTTTGTTTTTTTTCTGTAAAATTGCACTTTTTACTTCATCCCAACTGAGATATGATTTAAATTTTTTAAATGACTTTTAGCAGACTTAGAGGCACATTTATTAAAGGTCAATTTCAAATGCATGTGAGTTTTTTTTAAAACGACTAAATTCGAATATATTCAAAATTCGACTGTGGGTTATTTTAAAAAAAATCTAATATCTAAAACTCGGATTCATTTTACAGACTCGAAAACTTGAATCTAATTCAAATCGAATTTGATTAAACTGGATTCGAGTTTTTTGTCTGAAATAAACTCGATGTCAGGAAGGCTACTAAGATGTCTAAATTGGTCCCTGGATGTCTCCCATTGACTTATACATGAACTCAGGAAGGTTTTGGTGGCGAATAGTCGAATTAGGGTTCTTAAAAGGTTAGAGTATGATAAATCTCGAAATTCGAATTAAAACTCAATGAGTTTGGATAATTCACAATTAGAATTTGAGAGTTTTGACCATTAAAAAAATTCAAAAATTAGAATTTTTAATTTGACCCTTGAAAAATCTGCCCCTTAAAGTATGGGAATGCAAATTACAAAAATATCCCTTATTTAGAAAACCCCAGGCCCCACTCATTCTGGATAGCAGGTCCCATGCCTGTAAATGTATAAAGAACCTTCATAGGAAGGGATTTTGTAGCTTGTAAATCATCCTGAACCCAACAATGACATAATATGCTTTGAATTGCAGAAAAAGCCTGCAGAATGTTATTAATGAAAAACACAATGATACCTGATACAAAACAAATGTTGTAATGTAATAAAAGATGAAACATCTACCATTTCATGTAAAAAAAACAGCAGCCAATTAAATGTTTGTGTTAAAAACCTGATACTGCAATTTTTATTACATTAACTCCAAAATGGTTTTGAAACTTGCACATACAGTAGGGAGCAACCATTTTTCTGAGGGGAAATCAGAGTGATCAAATTACACAAATTTCCAATTCTACGTTAGCTCTTTTAAAAAAAAATGAAACATCTTTGTTTTAAGGCAATAATGATAATGCTCACAGTTCTTGTGTAGTAATGGAATGCAGCTTGTAAGGAGGTGTTTATTTATCTATGATTTTCACCATGCTAATAGGGGACTGTCAGCGGTGCTTCTATAATGAGGCGGCCTGAGAATTTCCCCCTAAGGTCAGCAAGAAGGAGGGTGGCAGCATGGAAGCCGCCTCAGGGTGGCAGTGGTAAGAATCACCCCTTCATACTGTACATCTTTGCCCTTATGTCAAAGTGGTTAATGCCATGCAAATATGTTAAACTGAACGAGCTCACTATCTCCAATCCCATTTCCCCCAAACACATATATTCTATAAAGAGCGTCACTTCAAAATGAATCACTTCAGGATCACTAATAGTCTTAAATACTTCGGTAGATCATATTCATGATCTGATAGCCTTTCACACTTCTGTACCATATTCTGTGCTTCGGGTGCTTTTTTTTTTTAAAAAAATGAAGTGAGATAATGTGTTGAAATGGTTCATTGCAGTGATAAAAAAAGAAAAGTTAAGGATTTCACCTTTATAAAAGTAAAATTGGCTGTATAATAGTAAATGCTAGTCATCCAAGCTTTTAACCATAATTAATACAGTATTTAACTGTTTATTTGTGTTTACTTTGTCATAGGAAAGCATTACCTCCAGCTTTGCAGGGCAGTTTATTATAATCTTTCATCATGCAAAGTATGTACCTGACTGGCCTTGTCATATTACAGGAAATACATTGTAAGGGGATTTCATCTTTATGGAGGAAAGGAGCCTTGATGGTGCTAGGAAGGGTCAGGCAACGCATAAATGTGATATTATGGGTGTAAAACATGATAGGTGGAAAGAAGGTGGGTGTCTTCACAATTATTTCAAAGTTTATTCTTATCTAGCTTCTGCTTGTGGAGGACTGCTCGTAGAGTTGGATTCTAGGACCCAGCGTGGGTGATGGCTGACATAGCATGCAGGCTTATGGCAATTTTGGGTGAACATTATTCTATACTGATTTGTTATTTATAACTTCATTTTTGTCTGTAAAGAAAAGCTGTGGCCTTTTACATCCCAATGTAGATGTCCTTACTGTCTCTAAAGGTAAGACATATTTTAAAGGGAAGGGGATAGGGCAATATATAATTTCTTGTCATTGTTTTAATGTATTACCCTCTATCCTAGCTATTTTATAATCAAAAGATATGTCTGTCTTGTGATAATCTATTCTGATTCATCACAATCTGTTGAAACATACAACCATTCTTATTTTGTCAGAAACCTTCTAGTGGCAGGAGCAATTTGCCTTTAGCCTTTTTCAGCAACTCTACCAATCATCTGTGCTTGTTTTTACATAATAATTTGAAATTCAAAAATGCATTATTTTGCAAGAATGCATTTGGAATGTTGCATTACTATAAAACCATATGTATAATCGAACATTTATCATAAGTTACAAACTAGATGGCATAATGTCTTGCTTTTAAAATGAGAATGACAGTTACAGCAGAGCTGATTAACCAACCGCATAACACAATGCATAATACAACACGAACTGAATACTATTTTTAGTTCAGAGTGAATCACAGTGCCGGGTTAGCAGCAGAGAATAAGGCCTGAAAATTGGTAAAGACCTCTGAGTGTCTGAGGGGAATGTTTCTAGAACCACTTAGTTCAGTAAACAAAAATAGAACAGTGGGTGTAGAACAGAATACCAAATTCTTACAAGACAATCTTTGTTATTGTGAAAAGAGTCAGAATTTCCTAATCCCATCAGAATCTTTGGCTCTGGAAAACAGAAAATAAACAGCAAGGAAGGAGACAGAATACCTTAGTAGAACTATTTTGGCAGCATGAACGAAAAGAAAGGAGCTGCTTATACAAAAAAATATGTGTTTAAAACAATCATTACGATATTGTAGGTACAAAGATATGGTTTTGCAAATCAAACATAAAAGATTGCACTCATGAAAGACAATACAGTTCTAAGCAGCTTTTTAATATACCTTCATTTAGAGGTTCTAGCGTTTTTAAAGTTATTTTGAAAGCGGTCACTCCTGGTTCCGACTCATGAAACAATGTAGTAGAAGTCTGCAACATTGTTTTAAACGTCAAAAAATACAAATGCAGAGAAAAGCAAGGAAAAGACATACAATACACTACTTTCAATATCAATACAAATAACTTCAACCCAATTGATAATCTTTAATGAATGTATGTGGGAAAGTTGCTTAAGATCTGTTCAAGTGAAAAACAGCTTGAATTTGTTCAGGGATGTTTTAGGCAAGCGTTACTGAGTAGAGCTTTGTATGGCACAGATTATTATGTAGTGACAGGCAAGGAGGAAGGTCATGATCACTGTTGTTTCCAGTGGCAATCAAAATGTGTGACATTCATTTACAGAGGGGAAAAAAACAGCAAATGTTAAGCCTTTAAAGGACAAAAATATGTACAATTGGATATACCATGTATTTATCCATAGTAAAGTAAATACAAGAGGCTGCTTAATCATTGTGTGGATTAGCGGGAAAACAATCAATAGGAGAAGGGAAGGAAGAGAACCCCAGGCAGTAGCTGAACTAGTCTTTAATGGGTTGGTGAACACAACATGCTTCAGGCAGAGCCCTTTTTCAAGTGTGCTGAAATCAACAATCGCCAAATATCAATAGCTACCAAGTGGTCATTAGCTCTAAATGAGTCCATTGTAGGAACGGCAATTAAAAGAAGAGTGTGCATTTACACAATTAATACAGTACAGTATATAAAATTACAGAAAACATGATAAATTGAACTGTTCTAGTTGTATGATTACAAAGCGTCTTATGCATCTATATTCCCTCTCAAGTAGTAAATTAAGCCCTTTTTTTGGTACAGTTTCCAGAATCTTCCATTTTAGCATGCACTTTCGTGACCAGCCAATATGAATATAAAAGACATTCTTTTTATTCCATGAAATTAGACAAAGGCCTGAGACTTGATTTACTAGATACTGTTTCACCCTTAGCTACAAGTTTGGGGCAATGTACCTAGGCCATCCGATTAGGTCTTGACCTGGAATTTCAAGTAGGTAGAGGCCCAATCAGTCCCCCACCAGCCCAATAAACAGTAGCTGTCTATGGCATCGTACAGCAGCCCCTCTGGCATTTGCCACAGATTGCTAGTTGTGGCCTGCCTCCGATCAAATCCCTTTCCTGTTTTACTGGTTTATGGTTTTACTGAAGATGTCCACCAGTGCAGGGCCCTGGGTTCATACACTTTGACATTATAGGTTTTGAAGATGTATAACAGGGTCAGAAGGGTTAGTTTTGCCTTTCCATTTTGAAAGTTGAGCACCAGCAAAGTGTAGCACAGCTACAGCAGAACTCACTGATGTGCCATGTTTTTGAAAATAAAAATAAATGTTGTATAGTGATGGGCGAATTTGTGCCGTTTCGCTTCGCCGAAAAATTCACGAATTTCGTGTGAAATTCGTGAAACGGCGGAAAATTTGCGAAACGTCCGTTTTTCGGAAAAAAAATGTTGACGCCGGCAAATTTTTGCCGCGAATTTTCGCGGGCGTTTCGCGAATTTATTCGCTGGTGGCGAAATTTGCCGCGAACTCGCGCCTGGCGAATAAATTCGCCCATCACTAATGTTGTAGCAAAAGTAATTATGTTTCAGCACAATGTGTAAGCAACCCATAAAGAAATATAATTGTGAAATAGGGGTTGCTGTGCCAAGTAAGTACTACTCTTCATTTTGTAGTATCGAGGTGAACACACTCTATACTGATTATCGATAGTATATCAACTTTTAGCTACTAAGCAGATGGTAGTTCACATATTTATAAAGGAGTTCCAATACAGGTATGGGATCCGTTATCTGGGAACTCCTTATCCAGAAAGGTCCGAATCACAGGAAGGCCATCTCCTATAGACACCATTGTATCCAAATAATCCAAATTTTTAAAAATGATTTCCCTTTTCTCTGTAATAATAAAACTGTACTTGATCCAAGCTAAGATTATTTTAAGCAAAACCAGCCTATTAGGTGTATTTAATATTTACATGATTTTCTAGTAGACTTCAAATTAAATCAAATCCAAATTAAAGAAATATCCATTGTCCAGAGAACCCTAGGTCCAGAGTATTCTGTATAACAGGTCCCATGCCTGTACAACCAGTAACTGACATGATGGCACCATGTAGGTCTTCAAGTGTCTTATGTATATTTAGTAAAATACACAACATCGTTACTTGCAGAAAATAAGAAATGAGAAATGCTTTGGTGTTTTATATTGGTTGAATTTGCAACTATGACCATGCAATCAATAGACTTCTTCCTTATAGTAAGATTTGAGTCAATCAGGGCAGAATTGCCTAGAACTTGAAGCTGACATAAGGCCCACCTACCTATTTAATCACAATATCAGTATTGTTTTTAACACATATAAGTGCCTCTCTTTCATTCTTAGTTAAGTTGATTAGTTAGGCAAACAATGCCTATGGCTCCCTTTCTGCAAAACCCCCAAGGTTTATATATAGGAAGGGAAACTTACTAAAGACTCAACTCAACTAAAGACTAACTAACTCACTTTGGGACTACCCCTGTACCAAATCATGTAGACAGTAGGGCATATTTATAAACACTGGGCAAATGTGCACCTAGACAGTAACCCACAGCAACCAATCAGTGACTGAATGGCTTTTTTTACAGCCACCTGCAGATTAAACAATGAAATTAACCCTTTGATTGGTTGCTATAGGTTATTGCCCAGGTGTAAATTTGCCTGTTATTGCATTGCAAATTTTAATTGCACATTAATTTAAGAAGTTCTTGAAGGTGTCGTAATCTTTTGGAGCAAACATACATTTTTCAGTAAGAAGTTTTATTAAATTACTGTGCACTGGCATAAACTCTAAAATTTGCAAACTTTCTTCCACTATCGGAAAAGGTCGCTAAACCGTATTTATATTTACTGTATATATACATTTTTAGCCTCACGGAGTAATCAATGAAAACTGAAAGAGGCAGAAGATAAATACGAATGAAAAAATTCTAAAAAACAAAATATGAATATGAATAGTGATGGGCAAATTTGCGCCGTTTCGCAGAAAAATTCACGTCTCGTTTTTGCCACCAATTTTTGCGAGCGTTTTGCGAATCGCACAAATTTGCCACAAATTCGCGCCTGGCGAATAAATTCGCCCATCACTAAATATGAAGAACAAATGAAAAATTTCTAAGAATTGGCCATTTTATAACTATAAAGGCACATTACCCCTTTAAGACCTAAAAACTAATAGGCAATGCATTATTCATGCATTTTCAATAAAAAATAGATTTCTGAAAATAACATGGATTTTTTTGAAAAGCTACTATAAATTAGCTTCATGGATAATGTGGTCATTGTTCCATCCTTGAGTCACAGTAAATATGTAAACATGGGTCTGAGTTTAATTCAATTCATGAAAATATGATATATAAGATGTGCAGACATGAGAACCTTTTATTTATCAAACAGTCCGGCCCCATTTTTTCAAATACAGAAGAAATAACCTTGAACAGGAATCATTGTAGGCCATTAAAATTTAGAGGAACGCTTATCTTCAGAAAAATGGATCAAGGGGTATGATGATATTATCAAATGTGACTATGGGAATAAAGCACTGAGATCATTTACTGAATTCAAGTGATATTCAGTAGTGATATTCAGTAAATACTAGCTTACATGCAGGTCCCTTGTTTCTTAATCCGACAAGCAGAACTCATAATACCACAATCATTAATTGGGTCTTTGTTACTTGTGAGCGTGTAGAGGTGTAGAGACAAGATTATTGTAGATATTGAAGTGTCACAGATGTAGTTTTCAGTACAGTGGGTGTAGTACAGGCTTCGAAAGAGAGAATTTAGGTAGGATAAGGGGAATAATAAAGCCACATCTACTAATTATGGAACTTTTTATGTTATGTGTAATTATGAACTCTACTTTTTAAAACCAAGCCCCCTATCATAAACACCCAAACAAGGCAGTGACCAGCTTGACTGTTTGTGTAATTGAAGGCTAGATGTGTTATTATAGTAAGGTGGCTTATTCCCATTGTTACCACATGTTGGTTAGCACTCTGAATCAACCATCTGGAGTGAGACGCTTATAAGAGTCTATAAGGCTATGCTTTTGCTTCAGTGCACAATACTGTGTTCCACACAACAGTTCAAATTGTATAAATCACATAAATATAGAGATTGTACCAAACAATCAATCAGCTTTGTCATCCTGAAAAACATAGCATGGAAAAATTGCTGTCACAGACAACCAATTACTTTGCAGAGCAAACCCTATTATGTTTGGTCTAAGAAGCACTGTCGAAAGATTGTATTTTGAAAAAAAAAAATGTTTTTTCTTGTTTTAGCTGACAACACAACTGGGAACTTTGAATAATTAATAATATCACCAGGTCTTAAAAAATTAAAAACAGACTCGCGGGATTTTTGCACTTATAGGGTAACGTCCAAATGCATTGCAACCGCTTTGCAACAATCGAGTTTTTGCAAAGTTTATAGCGACTAATGTAGAACTGCTTTTACAACTGAGTGGCTTAAGTACCATACAGTTTACCCCACAGTCGCAGGGATGGGCCTACAGCAATTGATCTACTGTATCATATCTCCCCTTCCCAGATACGTATGCAATTTAAGACTGCAATTCGCTGCCCACATATGCTGTGTGCAGCAGTCAGTAGGTGGGCCTTATGGAGTTCACCTGGCTCCCTGAAGATTTTTTTGCAGGAAGGGCCCAGCATGTTCAAAGTACTCCACTGAAGCCTACAATACTACAATAGCTTTAAATCAAAAAATCATTAGCCAGATGTAGATGGTTCAGGTTGGCCTTAAGCCACAGTTTAATTACAAGTCATTTCTATATTCTTTTTCTAGTTTATTTATGGAAGGGACTCAGGAAATATAAAGACATTTTCCTTTGTAGATGAATTATCCAGGATATTTATTTTTAATGAGAAACCAAACCGATCAATTACAGATTTAGCATCCTGACCAAACAACATAACTGAACTGTTTAATGACATAACCACATGTCTCAATTTGTCCTTGTTACATCAGATTAAGCAAGAAAAACAATTTACCTTCTTTGTAAGATCTTTGCCCCATTTGGTCACCCCAGTATTGGTATGGGAGACCATTGTTTTGATTCACTAGGCTCTTAACACACCCCAAAGAGTAGTGATATATATGCTCTGGGTAGAGGATGAAACTTAGGCAGTTCTCAGTGTTTTGCTACAATAACACCCCCCCCCCCTCTTTGTTAATAGTTGTATACCTGCATAGAGAAATAATACATGAAATCTCAGTAAAGTACCTGTCTGTGTTTCCTTTAATATAACCACGATTTATGCTCCAGTAAAGGACTCACATAGTCTAGAAATCAATTTCTCCATTGCAGCCTGTACAATGTGCATCTGGCAATCTGCCTGCAAAGAAGCAAACATAAAACACATCTCCTATATCAGTGAAACTGCCTCTGTGGCTGCACAAGTATGGAAGTGAGATTACTGTCTGGATTTCCTTAACAGATCAAGCAGCTTCCAAGGCACCATAAATCTGTTGGTCTATAAGCAAGAAAATGCATGATAAAATGCATGCTTATAAAAAATTTTGTGACTGAGAGAGAGATAAAAAAATGCGGATAGGTTACTTGAAGCTGCAAATGAAAAAAAAAATGAAATAGAGAACTATGCGGAGTCGTTTTTCCACAGCAGTCAATTTTTCTTTCTCTGGGTAGCTGGAATGTACAGTATTGCCATTTTTTCTGTTTATTACCCTATTCAGTATCAAAAACCACTATGCTGAGGAATATATGACAGCAAGAGAAGTAAAGCAGATAACATCCTGATCTAAAATCATTTCTAATGCCACTGTCGGCAAGAACATTCTGTGCTTTGCCCATTAATGATGTTGCTGTGCTACAGTGGGCATGCAATGCCAAAGGGAAAGCACAGCTTCTGTTCAACAGAGTCAGATATGAAGAGTATGATAGGCTTAATACATGCACATGTAATCGTGATGAATCACACCAACTTTAAAGTGCAGTCGCAGCAATTTTCTAAAAAATTAAAAGACATTAAAAGCCATTTTCCCCCATGTGAATAGAACAGACATCTTACAATCAAACAATATTTGCACAGGGGGAAAACAATGGCAATCCACATGCACTCCCAGCATGCCGGAGGAATCCATTTCGATCAGACAATCTCTTAAAGCAATAGAAAATCGACTGGATTTTAAATGGAAGTATTGTATTTAAATATGTCAAGCTGCTTCTTGCTCATCCGTGAGAGAGCAACATATTGACTCTCAGCTGCAGCAAATGCAGTCTTTTTTTTTTAAATATCCTGTCAGACAAATAATGGTTCTCTATGGATTTCAGAATGATGAACAGTTCTAAAGCAAGTAGTGAATTGCCAAGAGGCTGCAGGGAAACAGCCATAACAACACTCCAAACTGAAAAATTGGATTTATTTTATCTTCCTAACTACAGAACCATGTATTAGAAGGCCCATGACAAGAGCAGCTACTATTTAACCAAAGCTAAAATGCCCCTGCAACTGAGAGAAATACAAGCTACATAAGCTATTCTTTATGAATGGGTCATAACTAGGTAGCCATTGGCTCACTGCTAATATATTTATATTTACATTTGCAATATACTGGTTATTGGATACCTCTAGTGATCGGCGAATTTATTCACCAGGAGTGAATTTGCGGCGAATTTGCGTGATTCGCCTCCCAAGTGTCCTGTTTTAAGAGGGACAGTCCCTCTTCTGACAGCTCAACCTGCAGTCCCTCATTTGTACTGGAAAGTCCAGTTTATCTCTGCACTGAACAGCCAGAAAAAGCAACAAAGTTTCTAACTTAATTGGCTTTTGGCAGAGACCCCAGAACAGCCTCATAATAAGATAAGATACTTTTGTAACAATTTCAAGATAAGCAAATAAGTAATTGTAACAATATAAGATAACAGGTCCCTTGGGAAAAGTTAGACTCACAGCTTAAAGGGCAATTCACCTTCATTAGAAAAACTGTAATAACTGAAAAAAACACAGAAATATGTTCAAACTTTCATAACCTGCCACATTTTGTAAAATAAACATGGTAGTCAGGGGGTGTGGCCACAAAAATTGGCGTGGTCAAAAAAATCGCCGCACTGCAGACCAACTTTTTTGTCCCTCTTTTTATTTCCAAAATGTTGGGAGCTATGTTATTGCTAGCATAACAAAAACAATTCTTTACTTGTTGGCAGACAATATTTGCATTGACCACCTACATAAACCAAATCATATTAAATCCAAACTGCAATATTCTTGCTTAATTGGCCATGAGTAGAAGGGTTTTAGATACTTTTTTTCATAAAACACTAGCATTGTTTGGCTTCATTAACAATTAACTACTCTAGTATCATGGGGCTTTGAAAAAATGTTAAATTTTTTTGAGTTACGCTGGCAGATGTAAAGGGAGGAAGTTTTGATGAAAAATGTAGGATTCATGAATCCTAACAAAAAAAAAACAAAAAGAAGAAGAAAGTTGCAAGTGAAATGCTATTGCCATCACTTATGGCTGTTTCAAATAATGTTGTGTGTGTGTAAATCCTTAAAACAAAGCAGATAAGCGATTACATTCTTCAAAGGCCTTCACTTGAGTTGAAGATGTTCTTCTTGTTGAGTTTCAGCACATCAAATCAGTTATATCACTTACGTCAGATTAACTGAGAAGTATCTGCATATAGGGTTAATATTTTAGGGTTTAGAAGACATTACATGAACGTCTAAAATTCTGCAAGAAATCATCAATTGGATGATTTAAAAAAAATGACCCCTATGCCGAAATATTCTTAACAATGATGCATTGATGACGAATACAAGAGTAAAGGAGCAAAAGAATGACAATGAGAAATAACCACTTTCATTTCATTTCTCCCTAATCGGAGATGTGAGCTGCAAATGAGATGTTACTAAACAGAGAACGGTTTCTCTGTTTAAAGCATTTTGCTGTCTGGCCCTGGAAGCTATAGTGCTCTGGAAGGAACAGACAGTCCATTCCAGTGGTCCAGTTCCCATGTTGGAGCTCACTTTCCACAGGAAGGTTGTCCTGTGGAAAGGTATTTAATTGTAGTGAGAGTGTTAGGAAGTAGTCTCTGAGCAGGGCATAGCAGGATGGTTACCTGTCTGTGTTAGGAACTCCCAGAGGGACTGGGGGTGCTGCCTGATACTGCAATGAGCAGAGTGAGACATGACCGGGTAACTGGATTATCGGATTTTAACTATATGCAGCCACCATGGGAGTCTGCAACCTATTGAGAGGCACTTATAACTATGGTGTTGCTGCCTACCATAGCTAATCCCCACAAACTGTGTGTAGAGGCAACTAGCTTGTCACAATATATAAAATATATATATATACTATTATTATTACTACTATATATACTGTATATAGGTAGATACTGACATTCTAACCATTTTTAAAACCCAACTAAGCTATCTCAGGCATCCCAGATATCTCTTTCATCAAAAGTCTTAGTTTGTTTTAAGCTGACAAGCCTTCCGGACATCTCCTTCTAAGAGTTCTGTTATTATTGCTAGCCTGATTGACAGAGAGTCAACAGATGTTTCTACAGTGAGTGTCACTAGCGACAGTGTATCAGTATATCAGAAAGTGCAGCTTCACTCTTGGTGGATTTGCATTTGATGGGTTTGATAAAACAATAATTATTTATTCTGGCATCTCTGTATAATGAAAGAAAACAGAACCCAAAAACCTATTAGGGCTTTAACTAGTGTTTTCTTATTTCTTTACTTTGAGATCTTTGAGCTTTTAAAAAAAACAAAGTATAATTATGACCATAAACATAAATCGTGTTGTGAGCAAATGGCTGAAAAAGTTTAAAGAAAAAACATGAACATTGGTTGAGCCCTGCATATGTAATGGATTCATTATATCACTAAAAAGGGTCATCCAACTAATACTCAGAACAAAGTGTTTTGTTAACTTTTAAATATATAAAAATTAAACTGGCATTTTATTAGAAAATCACAATATAGATTAATTGTTTCTATTTAATTCCAATTGTATGTAATCGTTAAAGAGGCGTTCAAGGCACGTTCAGCTACAGGGTTACCCTGAATGTCAGCAGACTTAATGTATATGTTTTGTAAAGAGACATGCATGTTCATTTTAAGTGTGCTGAAAAGACCAGTCATTGCCATCTTTCCAATTTAACAGGCTGTACGGATGTGGTATTTCAAGAAAAATATACATTTAACACCTCAAAGGAACAGCTCACCTCCTCACAAATATTGTTTTAAATAGCTAACCGATGATAAATAGTTCTTTAGGAAGAAGGTAGGTGGGACTGCTTTAAAGTTACAGATGTGGGACCTGTTATCCAGAATGCTCAGGTTCTGGGGTTTCCAGGATAACAGATCTTTCCATAATTTAGATTACACCGTAAGTCTACTAGAAGATCATGTAAACAAACCCCATAGGCTGGTTTTGCTTCCAATAAGGATTAATTCTATCTTAGTTTGGAGCAAGTACAAGCTACTGTTTTATTATTACAAAGAAAGGAAATCGTTTATTAAAAAATTTGGATTATTTGGATAAAATTGAGTTTATGGGAGATGGCCTTTCCATTATTCAGAGCTTTCTGCATAATTGGTTTCTGGATAACAGATCCCATACCTGTATTATAGTGGTATATGTATTTGAGACAAATTATGTGAAAACTTTAAATTAAACAAATTTCCAGGCCCGGATTTATAGGCTACAAATGCACAGGTCTAGAGTGGCATGTCACCTGCTGGCTGCACGTGAACTGGGGAATGGGCTAGAGAATTTGAATCTCCCACCCGCCCAGTCCTGGTGATTGACAGCAGCAGGGACAGGTGAGGCAATAGGTGTGCTAACTGGGAGGGGGTAGTAGTGTGTGCATGATGGGGGTGCACTCGGTGGGGTGGCAGGGGTATAAATGGCTTAGAGACGCTTCGGATTAAAATCCAGCCCCACGAATTGCTAGCAGGGGCGATCCTGAGCCCTCTGAAGCCGCATTCCTGCTGCCATCTTCCCTCTGGTCCACAACGTTAGTCCAGAGAGCGTAATTGCACTTTCTGCACTAGAAGAGAACCAGAAATGCAGCTCTTAAAGTTACCAAGAGTGACTTTTTGCCTTCCTTGGTAACTTGCAGGGTGCTGACATCTGAGGCTAGTTTTTCAACTCGCCTCATTGGCACATTGCCCCTCATTGCTAGAATTCAGCTTAGAGAGAACCAATGAACTATTCAGTGGGTTCCATTACAAGCAGCAGCTGCAAACTCAAATGTTTTTCTATAGATTCAGGAGGTAGAGAAAACAATAATTTTTGCCCATTCTGGGCATGCCTGGATTTGTGGCGACTCTGGCGAGGTCACAAAGGCCCGGGCCTAGGGCGGCAGAATAATAGGGGTGGCAAAAACAATGGGGATGCGCTGGAGATACCATAATTTTCAGTGTAGCTTGTAAAAATTGGAGACAAAAAGGAACACCAAGAGCCCCAATAGTGTAATATGTTTTAACAAGGAGTAATGGTAGAGTAAACAAGTTAATACTCACAAACCAGGGTTACCGCTAGGCAACCACTGTATAGGCAGGTGGGGAAATTATCCTGACCCCACTCAGGAATAAGAAGTCGCTCTCTGTAAAAGAAGAAAGTGGGGATGATACCCCTCCACTCGGGGTGGACTCGATATGGTAGTAAAACAAAACAGAGGCGCCAAAAGGATAAAAATAGCTAAAAGCACTTAAAAACCCAATGGGTAATTCAGAGGAGGTAGTAATAAACTTACCTCCTCCAAGCAGACACCAACAAAAGTGGTAATTTTCAATAGTAGTTTATTCACAAAACTGTATTGCAACGCGTTTCGCAGGCATTTCCTGCTTCATCAGGCAATATGGAGCGGGAGCAAAAACCAACTAAAAAAATACAGAGACAGGCAAATTTATAAAATATTATTATATACAGCTGTTCAGATTATGGGTAAGTGTGCATACTAAGTGATGCCCTTGGGCCAAGGATATGGGAGGGAGGGGAAACAAGGGGAGGAGAAATAGTTCACAGCATGGGAAAACAAGTGCTGATGGACATGGGGGATAGGCTACTAGTATATATTATCTAAATTGGGAACCAAGTATCTTGGTGGGAGACATAATAGGGGACATACAATAGTAACATAATAAAGAATGTAACCTAAGGTATATTTAAAACCAGGGGATGTAGCACAGATGACTAAACCAACAAAAGAAATCAATGAAATTAAGATAAAGTGAAAAAACTTACCAGTGTCTTTATATAAACACGCCAGGCGCCTCTGTGCTGCTTGAGGACGCCTGAGCGTGTTATATAGTGTGACTAATTAATGGGAAGTATGTGGGGGAAGGGAAAACAAGGGAAAGAGGAAAAATTCACAGCATGGGAAGCAAATGCTGATGGATATGGGGAATAGGCTGCTGGTATATATTAGTCTAAATGAGAAACAAAGTATCAGATACTTTGTTTCTCATTTAGACTAATATATACCAGCAGCCTATTCCCCATATCCATCAGCATTTGCTTCCCCATGCTGTGAATTTTTCCTCTTTCCCTTGTTTTCCCTTCCCCCACATACTTCCCATTAATTAGTCACACTATATAACACGCTCAGGCGTCCTCAAGCAGCACAGAGGCGCCTGGCGTGTTTATATAAAGACACTGGTAAGTTTTTTTCACTTTATCTTAATTTCATTGATTTCTTTTGTTGGTTTAGTCATCTGTGCTACATCCCCTGGTTTTAAATATACCTTAGGTTACATTCTTTATTATGTTACTATTGTATGTCCCCTATTATGTCTCCCACCAAGATACTTGGTTCCCAATTTAGATAATATATACTAGTAGCCTATCCCCCATGTCCATCAGCACTTGTTTTCCCATGCTGTGAACTATTTCTCCTCCCCTTGTTTCCCCTCCCTCCCTTATCCTTGGCCCAAGGGCATCACTTAGTATGCACACTTACCCATAATCTGAACAGCTGTATATAATAATATTTTATAAATTTGCCTGTCTCTGTATTTTTTTAGTTGGTTTTTGCTCCCGCTCCATATTGCCTGATGAAGCAGGAAATGCCTGCGAAACGCGTTGCAATACAGTTTTGTGAATAAACTACTATTGAAAATTACCACTTTTGTTGGTGTCTGCTTGGAGGAGGTAAGTTTATTACTACCTCCTCTGAATTACCCATTGGGTTTTTAAGTGCTTTTAGCTATTTTTATCCTTTTGGCGCCTCTGTTTTGTTTTACTACCATAATTTTCAGTGTGTCAATCCCCGTAACTCCGGTCCTGATGATGAAAATTTGCATGAATTAAAGGGAGGTTACAGGGGTGATGAACGGCAATGGGCCTTGGGGTGCCTGCTATGTAAATTGGGCCATGGGCCTAAGGTGCGCTCCTATTGGGCAATGTGACTGGCCAGGTTGCAGCATAAATATGTGATTATTGTGTATTGGGATCTATCAAAATGCATGTGTTATGGGTTAATCACGTGTGCATGAAAAACATGGTAAAATACAAATTTTTAAAGAAGGGAATTGTCATATGCAAAGTGCAGGGCAAGGTAGAAAGTGCAAAAAATTGCTGCAAGCCACCATATTTTCTTTCACACTTGCTCATCGCCCTGAACTTTTTTTGACTTGCCGCTGCTCCAAAATAGAGCACATAGATCTGGGTGTGCCCCACAGCAGGCAGAACTTTAGGGGTGGGTTAGGGGAGAAATGTAGGCGGAGCACCTTACAGCCCCTACCAGTGCCCTTACAACATCATTCAAATGCGCAAGTAAGGGCACTGTCCTGTGAGAGGTTGTACAGCAGGGCTGCCTTGCACCCATTGGCACACAGTGGCAGATTGCCAATCAGTCAGACACCGGATGTAAGTGCTTTATATATCGTTTATTCATTTTATTTATTTACCATTTATTCTAAATTTAATTTTCTCTATAATCTGGATAACAATTTATGGGGGGGAAGTGTAATAAACAGAAAAAAAATATCCTAAATAGAACTAGCATTTCACAATGTATTATTCTTCACTAAACAGGTATAACATTGCAAATGTAAATTGCATTAATGACTTTTATTACATTCCCCCATGGAACACTTTTTTGTTAGAGGCAGTAAAGCTTTTCTTGTCTTGTAAGCTTGAATATGATGGACTTGTGTCTTTTTTTCTAAAATAAGCTATGAAATTACTTTCCTCCTGTCTCAATGGATGCCTTCTTGTCACCTGCACTGCCTCGGGGATGAGAAGTTTATTAGAAAAAGCTTTGTGTTAACCTTGTATGCATGTGTACCTATCGATCATTTCACCTTTAAGACACATCTGTTCTAATATAAACAAATCAAATTGGCCAGGCTTTTCGTTAATGCTTAAATCATTCATTACATTAATTAATTTGGCTGCCTATCACTAAATCAATTACCTCTATGCTTATTTTACAGAAGGCGGCCTAAATAATATACCCCATGTAAATGGGTAACTGCAGCAATGATTTGCACAACATTTGTTTTGTTTCCTTTTAGTCTATTAACCCTTCCTGCATACAAAGATTAAATTATTCCTGGCACTTCCTGGTACTAAACTATCAAGCCACTATTATTTTTAAATCATTTCCCACTAGGAAAATGATCAGATACCACAGGGGCCCCTTTAAGACTGGTGGAAGAGTCCACATCCACAGCCCAATAAAGTCTTCACCAATCAATATCTGACCAAGTCTAATTAAGAAATCAGGGGAGACTGTGGTTTTGGCTCCATAAATATATAAGTAAACACCAAATTTTGGTGTGTATATTTTATTTATATAGTAATCAATTACAAAGATTAAAGGGGTAATTTACTTACATTTACTTATGTGTACTTTCTGATGCAATTACTGTTTTTTTTTACCTACAATGCAGCATTTCGTTCCCAATTTGACTTCAATAGGACACAAATACGCTGAAAATGTTCAAAGTCTGGTAGGCATCATTCTTTTGGAGGGCACTGTTTGGGAACCCTAGAGCTTATGTTTGCTTATTAATTAAAAAATCAGAATACAAAAAAAACTTGTCTTGTCTATTACACAACCCTGCAAGCTTTTTGATGGTGAAGTTTTACATTTATGTTTTTCCTGATAAATAAATAGTTGATTTAAATTCATAATTCTAGTTTGTGAGTGATAGCACAACTCTAATTGCGGTAAAAACCAAAATTTGAAGGTTGATAAAGCAGCCACCTAATGTACAAGGTAACTTTGCAAGCTTCTTTACTTAATTCTCTTTCCTAATGCCATATTTTAAATTTCACTTGAACTTCTATTCCCTTTTCAACATGTGCAGAGTGTCCCTTCTGATCATATTTTGTTGAAAGGGAGTAGACGACTTGGTAGTGGTTTTCATCTTTTTTTATTCTTCAAATATACTTATTGTGAAATCCATTAGCTAGATTACAGCTATGCCCCTGTCCCCATGCTTACATGAAGTAAGTCAATAGAAGATCAACTGTCAATTAGTGATGGGCGAATTTATTCGCCAGGCGCAAATTCCCGCGATGCAGGCATCTGTTTTTTTGGACGCCGGCGCATTTTCGCCAGCGAATTTCCGCCGGCGGCAAAAACAGACGCCGGCATCAAAAACGGACGCCGGTGTCAAAAACAAGATGTCGGCGCCATTTCGCTAATTTTTTGCCGTTTCGCAAATTTTCAGCAAAGCGAAACGCCCCAAATTCGCCCATCACTACTGTCAATATCTTCAACTTCTAAAAGCATTGTACCAATATAGCCCACAAGAGCAAATGTTCAGATGAGTCTACCTGAAGAATGGAGGTGGAAAAATTGTCAAAAATCATTTACAAATCAATTACTTTTCCAAACAGCAGGTGTCAGTTGTAATTTGGGAAGCAAATTTGCCATACCCTGACTGCCATAAAAAAAAAATACACTTTGCTTTAAAGAGATCAGTCTCTGCATTAGTGGAGTTTGCAAATTATGTTCCAACAATGGGGACACTGGTCACAAAAGTCCTCTATGGCTGTAATAGAAAACATGGGTCTATGTAGCCTACACTAAAGCTGAGCAATGAACTTAATGCCCCATATCTTTATGTGCTATGCTGTGGGATACTTTGAACAATGTCAAAGTAGGTAAAACCTTAGTGCCCCATGACTGGAAGTCACCTGGAGTGAAATAGAATTTCCCCTTTTTTCCTATGTTTCAGATGTCCCTGACTCCACGTAGTAAAGAATCCCTACAGGGAAGTAACATCAGATCAACCAATTCAACAAGTAAAAATATAAATTAGTGAAAAGATCAGCATTTTAGCATTAAATGAGATCTAGTTTATTTCTAACTTCAAAGGTTTAGCCCATGTGGAACAATCTGAAACAAAGACCCATTCATGTGAAGAACTATCACCAACTTTTGGTACTAATAAACACAAAGTGAAACATCAGCTGCTAACAACATGCCTTTTTTGCCCTTCATGTCTTTAGTTAATGTTTTCAGATAAAACAGTGCTTTATATTTGAAATAATACATTGTTCTAATTTCTCTGAAACAGTAAGTCTGTTTTTTCTGTAATAAAAGCAGCACAACTGGTAAAGGTACCTAAACGGTCACGGTAAACTGCACTAATGAGCACAAGTAAAAGAAATATCATCTATGCATACAAACTAATCAACACAATATGAAACAGACAGTAGAAAAATACTGAGCTTGGAAATGTTAACTCTAATTTGGTGGCATGTATAAAGCAGCTGTTGTTGTTGTATAGCATCAGTTTAACAGCATATTTGGCCTCTTTAATAAATAAATAAAAAATGTTTTAAAGTTTACACGTGTCAAGTGATTTGGCTACAGATGCACCACCTGAAGTAGAATGGTTAATGCACAGAGACTATAATATGCAATATGGTACAGAAATGACATGTAGTGATGGGCGAATTTATTCGCCAGGCGCGAATTCGCGGCGAATTTGCGCGATTCGCGCCGAGCGAATAAATTTGCGAAACACCCGCGAAAATTCGCGGTAAAAATTCGCCGGCGTCAAAAATTTTTTTTTCGAAATACGGACGCCGGCGCCAAAAACGGGCGCCGGCGTCGGAAAAACGGGCGCCGGCGTCAAAAACGGGCGCCGGCGTCGAAAACGAGACGCCGGCGCCGTTTCGCGAATTTTTCGCGCAAATTCGCCCATCACTAATGACATGTATTTTTTTGCTGTTGCAAATCAGATATGACATATTGACCCTTAAACCATGTAGTGCTACCAATCCCTTCCTATATGTAATGAAAGCAATTCTTTCAATAACATCAAGCGTCATTTTGCCTTGCTTCCCTATATTCTGATATGTAATGATGTTTTGCCCAGAGAACCATTCCATCATTAAGTGGTGTTTAATGACATTTGGCCCAGAAGCTGGTAGTGTATCCTCTCATGGTCTTGAGAGGATACACTACCAGTGTACACAAAATTGAATTCTGCATTACATTTTTAAATCATGTGCATAATTTGAGAAATGTAGTGAATGAGTCTGGGTAACTTTAGAATTATCTATTGTGCATATGTCAAAATAATTATTGCACTCTATATTGAATTCTACTCAAATGGGCTCATCTGAATTGTTTATAAAGGTCTAGGATTCATTATCCAGAAAACCTGTTATCCAGAAAGCTCCAAGTTATGGGATGGCCATCCCTATAGACTCAATTTTAATCAAATAATTCAGATTTAAAAAAAGGGATGACCACTTTCTCTGTAATAATAAAACAGCATCTTGTACTGGATCCTATTTAACATACAATTAATCCTTATTGGAGCCAAAACAATCATATTGGGTTTAATTAATGTTTAAATCATTTTAATAAACAGATTTAAGGTATAGAGATCCAAATTACGGGTACGGGTAAACATTCTGGATAACAGGCCCCTACCTGTACAGTGTACAGAATGTAAAAGTATATACAGTAAGTGATTCAAGGAGAAAGATTAACTTTCCTGATTAAGTTGTGCTTAATATATAAAAATCCCTATAATTAAGTTGGTTCATGGTATCTTTTGGCCCATTGACTTCAAGGCTTTCTCCAGCTTGAGCTAAGTCTAGAGTTTTCCACTGACATCAATTTTATGGCCAGCCACAACCCCAGTTTTGTTATTTCATGTACCCTTGACCATTAAGCATTCTTCTTCTGAGTAGGAAACCTACGGCAGGAGAAAATCTGAAGATTAGGATATGTCAGATGGAAAAAAAAATCATAGTTGCTATAGAAGAGTAATTCACCTACAATAATGTTGCAGATATAATTGATATCAGATAAACTAAAAGCACTGTCATAAAAGTATGCTATCATCACATGTTTGGAACAAATGTAAAGACCCACAATAATATATAATGTAATTCAGCTAGCATTTTTAGTGGAGGATTTTAATGCCATTTAGCCCTCTCTAGCCCTCTATTAGCTTTTTTACAAAAAAAGTTCTGGAATTGTCAGGTTAAATGTATTTTGGAGGTTGTATTGGAGGTACCGTAATAGGTAAACTTGAAAGTCTTAATCTGCAGAACTCTCTTAGCCCCAAAACTCTCATGACATGAAAATCAAAGAATGATTTTGGACACAGTGAAACTACCCAAAGGAATCATGAGAGCTGCATTCAAGGAAAGACAAGATTTCATGATAAATTGAGGCAAATAAAAATGGCCCAAAGCTTTGAATTTAAGCTTTCTGTTGACAAGTTGAATAATAGGACACAACAGCTCTAGAAGTTTAAAGTACAGGCCTCTACCCAGACATGATCTATGGGAAGTAATTAGCACAGATAGACCAGCAGCAAGTGTGCAGTGCTCGGATGCAATGTAAAAATAGAAACTGCCGAATATATTTTTATTTGTGACAGGTGATCAATTAATCCATCCTAGGAAGAAGTTTACAAAAAGAGACATGCGACATGTGCTGCAGAAACAAAATGAAATAATTATTTTAAAGAGAAAGACACTGTGTAAGACATGGTAAAATAAAGTTGACAGAGCATATGAATATGGAAGCAGTCCCGCCCCAAAAATGTAACATAGGGGCTGATTTATGATGCTTCAAGAATCATCTTCGGGTAAATCAATGGCAGAGAATGCAAGTCAGTTCCTACACTGACTCATGTTTCCTGCAATCATTATTTTCCTGATTCTGTTTTGCAAAACCTGCTTCTACATATTTTTGCCTTGAACGGGTTTTTACTAAAAATAAAAAGCTTGCCTCCTAAAATATGGTTATCTTTCCATTTTTAGCAAAAATGCACTCCTGACAACAGCAAAAAATACCCACAGGTTTTGGATCAGAGAAAAAAAAATAAAAGCAATCAATGCAAGTATGGACTTGACTTACATTTACTGCCATTGATTTACCCAAAGGTTCATAAATCATCCCTGTAGTGTGTATTATACCCAACACTTATTATTTGGTTTGTCTGATCTCACTTGCCCATCTTTCAGTCTTGTGGGGCAGCTGGTCCCTTTTTGGTGCTTTTTCTGTGGGGGGGGGCATTTCATAGTAAATGTGACCTGTGATATATTGTTGTTTTGGTTAGGGATGTAGCGAACTGTTCGCCGGCGAACTAGTTCGCGCGAACTTCGACTGTTCGCGTCCGCCGCAAGTTCGCGAACGTCGCGCGACGTTCGCCAATAGGCGTTCGCGTCAAAATCGTTCGACCATTCGACCATTCGATCGCTAAAATCGAACGATTTTCGTTCGATTCGAACGAAAATCGTTCGATCGAACGATTAAAATCCTTCGATCGTTCGAATCGAACGATTTTCGGATGTTCGAAGTTCGCGAACAGTTCGCGAACTGTTCGTATTTTTTGCCGGTGTTCGCGAACGGCGTTCGCGAACACATACTCGGCGGTTCGCTACATCCCTAGTTTTGGTTGATGTTGTTTTTGAATGACATGTTATTTCAATTTTCTATTAACAGATGTTCCTGTTCCATCTCAATCAGATTGTCCTTATTGTCTTCTTCACAAAGATTAAAGTTTTCTTCTTTCTAGTAACCATAGGAAGCGAAAGATCCTGCAGCCTTTCACTTCCTCTCCTCCTAACTCACTACGTACCTTTCTATTACTGAATTTGTCTGCTGCAGATCATTCCTTTATTCTCTTTTTATAGTTAAAATTCAATAAGCAGACTTCCAGAAAGATCCTATACAGTTCACCCTAGACCATGACTCATTATGCAGCAGCTGTTCTTTGGTCCAGGAAACATTTCTGACATGTACAGATCCAGAAACAGCTGCCAACTTGTCATTGATTGAAGTCTAAGGGGGTTATTTGCTAAAATCTGAATTTATCTCATTGACCCAATAAAAAAGCTAGATCATGCTCTCGGTTTTGCCTTATTCATTGATAAATTAACTTGATCAGTAAAAAATTTGAAAAAAATCTAGCGAAAATCCAAATCAGATGATTTTAGACCAGTCGATTTTTCAGAGTTTTTGCCCAACAACCCTGAAAGAGGCGGATTTTTGGACTAAATCCAGCGCAGACCAAAAATAACTTCAATTTGATATAGGTGCCTCTCCCATTCCCATTCAAAGTCCAAAGCACTGCGACACACTGACAAGATGATTGTGTTATGTATTCGTGGTATTTATTGGCTCCAATTCAAGTAGACAAAGGGCAATGTTTCGGGCCTCACAGGGCCCTTTATCAAGCCTATAATTACACTCAACACTCTGTGTTAAATAGCAATAAGTGAGGGTGGGGAAAGGTCAGGGGAGGTGCTGGGCGGGAACTTTTATCTCAATCAATTAACATTCTCCAATTCCCATTGACTTATACAGGACCTCAACAGGACTGAGATGGCGGATTTTCGGATTCAGGCTTTTTGCCGCATCTGGAAATAATAAATGTCGAAAAATTCAAGTTTTCTTTTCCATGAAAAATTCGAGTTTTTGCCTCAAAAAACTTGATCAGAAAAAGTTGAGGTTTAGTAAATAAGCCCCTAAGGGGCAGATTTACTAACCGGTGGAAATTCGCCAGCGTCCACTTCACACTCAGCGCAACACTTTGCCAGGCAAAAATTCGCTCAGAATATGTTAATTTACTAAAATGTGGAGTTTCGTCGTGGGCACCGAATGCTGGTGACTTTTCACTAGCGTTTCTTCGTGGGCACCAAATGCTGTCGACTTTTTGCTAGCGTTACTTCGCCAATACGAGCATTTGATAGTGAATTTGCGCTAGCGTTCATTTCTGCCTAGCAAAACTTCGCTAGGCATCTTGCGCTCAGATCAATTTGCATAGAGCAGCAAATTTAAAGTTGTATGGACGTCTTGTTAAATGTTGGTGCATATACTTACAAATTAAACTTTTTAAAACGCATCCAGGGAACCTTAATAACGACAATAGAGTTGTTATAATGCACTACACATGAGCCCAGTGTAAAAGTAATGTTCCATATGTTTGCAAATGTATGGGGAAAACTGGTTACCCAAAAAAGTTTAATTTAGGTCTTTTGCAGGCAATCAGGCTGAAAAAAGGAAAAGGCACCAGCATTTTTGGACTTTGATGCATTTTCGGCTCACAGAATATAATGTAAGTGACAGAAGATTGAGAACGTTCTAGCTACTTTAATGCACTTCGACTGGTCTGAGGTGGCGAAGGCAACACTGGCGAAAGAGGTGCGTTCAGTAAAATGCGCAGTTTAGTGAATTTGCGGAATAAAGTAATAGTGCGAATGACCACTAGGGAATTGACGCTAACGTTAGCCACTTTGCCCTTTGGTAAATCTGCCCCCATATGTCTAACTTCTCCAAGCCATGTTGTTATCTAATTAATCCTGTGATGTCAGAATTGGGAGGCGAAGCAGCTCTGCAATGTGGAAAGGGTCTAAAAGTTCTACTTAATTTGCATGCATTAAGCTTCCGTTTTCAGACCAATGCATTGTGGATCGAAAGGTGATGTCTAATCACCAAGTAGAAGACATCATATGGTAAAAGATGGAAATATTCTGTAATTTGCTTTCTTAAAACTATATACTGTCACTCCACATTGGTACAAAAATGTCTAATTTGCTGCAGAAGTCCTTATACAGTATATATAAATCAGCTACTATGAAGCCATGGGGCCTTCATTCAAAAGCTGTTTAGAATACTATGCTTTTAGTACAGGTATGGTATATGTTATCCAGAAACCTGTTATCCAGGAAGTTCCAAATTACGGGAAGGCCATCTCCCATAGACGCAATAATTCAAATTTTAAAAAAATATTTCCTGTTTCTATGTGATAATAAAAATAAAACAGTAACTTGTACTTTCTCCCAACTAAGCTATAATAAATCCTTATTGGGTTAAAAATAATCGTATTGTGTTTAACTAATGTTAAAATGATTTTCATGTAGACTTAAGATATGTAGATCCAAATTATGGAAAGGCTCCTTATCCAGAGTACCCCTTAAACTGGTACCAGAGGAGTAACTACAGAAGAAGCAGACTCTGCAGTTGCAGGCAAGGGGTAAGAGTGCAGAGGGCCCAGTAAGGCTCTAATTAATGAGCAATATAATTATAGATCAATATAGATAAACTTATCAGTGTTTCGGGGCCCTAAATTGAATTTGCCGTGAGGCCCAGTAATATCTGGATACGCCACTGACTGGTACAGCTCCTTTAAATAAATGAAAAGTTGTTCTTTTCACTTGTGATTTGATTTTCTAATTAACTAGCAGTTCAATGAGTATAAATAACAGCTAACGACAACAGTGCACTTTCTTCATTCTGTATGTATTTAACATGAGTTATAAAGTGGCAGTGAATTAGGATTTTGAATGCAAAAACGTTTCTCAGTGAGCCCATCCATCTGAATGAAAAGTTCATAGGCATTTTATAGAATGGGCACCTGGGAGTTTTGTTTTCAGGTAGGGGTGAGTTGAAGAGAATATACTAATTCATTGCTATAAAAGGTCATTTTTTTTACCAATCCCACAAGCACTCCAAACTAAGCAGCAAGAATGAATGCAAAAAAGAAATATAATTAGCTTAGATATTATCCCATTCCCAGCCAAAACCGCTAATTTTTTTGTTTATTTACAGTGAGTAAACACATAGCATTTTCTCAGTGACTTAATAACTCTCATTGAAGAAGCGTTTAATCCCTGAAAGCTCTAATAGGATTCTCCATGGACTGCACACTTTTTAAATTAGCTTTAACATAAACTGCATACTGTTTACTCTGTATGTATTTTAAGCCCAGGGGCACTTTAATGATTCTGATTTTGACTGTATTAAAAGTGTTTTCTTTTTTTTTAATTAGACTCAATCAAGCCCCATGTCAATAGCAAGTCATATTCAGTGACAAGGCAGGTGGCACATCATGAAATACTGCTCACTGGTATAGCAAATATTAAATATAATTTTATTAAACCATGTTAAGCCACTGCTTATAATGATATGTAAAATAGGATCTGACAGCGTTTTCTATTAATTAATTGATTACACCCATCTTGCTGTGTCAGAAATAATTCCCATTGCGATACCTCTACTTGTTCTTCATCTTCTGCTTAACTTGACTTTTTTGAAGTTAATATATATATATATATATATATATATATATATATATATATATATATATATATATATATATATATATATATACAACTACAAGAGGTCCTCTGCACTCAACCCATTATCAATATATTTAAGACAGCGACATTTTGTGCATACTGCTACTAAAAAATGCCTATATATATATATATATACATATATCTAGAGCAAATATTCCGACATCTTCCACTGATGCCAGTCATCCTTTAAAGGACAAGTTTCCTTACTTATTTCACCAAATTATATAGCACTTCGCTATACTATATCCTCTGTAATAATGACAGTGCCTTGTACTTGACGGTCTAAGATGTATGAATTCATATTGGTCTCAAACCCAACTCTGCTGGGCTTATCTTATTATTTAAAGGGGTAGTTTACCTTCATAAAAGTAGCCTTCTTTACATATATGCATTTATATTTACTGTATATACTCTGGTGGTTACCACACACAGACCATGGTGGTTAAAACTACATGGATAGGGGGACACAATACCATTTAGTAATGGATGACAGAAGGGCATGTGGATATAAAGATTTTATTTTGATAAAATAATTGTATCATTGATTGATTGATTAGGTTTATTATTACACGCTATCTTAAATCCTACTGACAATGGACCTGAAGTAAATAAAGCAAGCCTCCACTGCAAAATGACCTGTAATAAACATATATGAACGTTTAAAAAAGCACTTTTTGCAGTGAAGGGTCCACATTATTGATGTACTTCAGTTGTATTGATGTTTGCTCAGTACCATCTCAGTGCTTGAGCCTAAAAACTTTAATTCTACCTGATTTTTTTGTTGCTTGACAAACCACTCTTTGCATACTTGATTCATGAAGCCATTCAGTGTTTAGCCGCAGAAATGATGCCCATAAACTTTAATGGAAGTAAAAAAAAAAAATTTTCCCATAGACTTTAATGCATGTCAAATCCCTACCAGGGTCGGACTGGACAGCTCCCTGTGGATGCTGCCGATGCTCCCCCATTGGTTAACTGCCACCTGTCATTAAGAAGAAGCACAAAATAGGTACAAGTTGTGCGTCTCTGAGTGGGCGAGGGGGACGTACGCTAGGTGGTGGGGACCTTCAGATTGCAGCCCCGGTGGGCCCAGGAGTCCGGCTCTGGTCATTAATCCTTAATTGGCAGGGCCGGATTTACAAAGCGGGCGCCCCTGGGCCTAATGTCATTTGGTGTCCCCGTCACCTCCCTTTTATTCTCTCAAATTTTAATCATTGGGACTGGAGCAATGGGTATTGGCGCATGGCGTATTGGTTATACATGAAAAATGACTCACAATTGCTGCTCAGAGCTGTTATCTACTGTATCCATACCAGCAAGTAACAAAAACACATGATTAACTTGTTATTAGCTGGCTATTTACAAAATATTTGGAACATAATTATAATGCATTGCCAAAACTATTTGAAATGACATCCGTTGCTGTACAGTATATATTGTAGATTTTCTGTAACTTTTGAAAATTTACTTTTGCTAGAAAGTAGAATATAGATACAAATATCAGTGCCACTCTAAAATGTTGAAAGACAAGAAAGTTTGGCATCTATACCGTGACTCGTATGTCCCTGCTGATCATCTCTTGGACCAGGCTCTCTGTCTTCTGTGTTGACTTAGTTATCTTTTAAAGAAAATGTTGTTGTTATTTTTATATCTAATGGATTGTGCAGACATTTATTGGAGTACAAAATTATGTTTGGTTTAGAGCTGCGCATAAAGTCATTTGTTTGAGGTGACATATTATATTGCATGTCAGAAAAAATAATGCATAGTGTCTCCAACCCCAGTAACCCTATCAACCAGAGTGGAGTTCTGTGTCCTGACAAAAGAGAGGCAGAATACACAGATGAATAACATAAAGCCCACCCATTTCACTACTGTCTACTGTCTACAGCATGTTGATTTTTAGCAGAATTCTATCGCTCTGTCCCTATTATTCTCAGGATCTCCTAGTTGCATTACATGTCACTAATATGTCAACGAAAGGCATCCACTCTCTGTCAGGTTTCCAATTGTATTCCAGAGCTGGCTTTTATACATTTTGATTGATCAGTGAACTGGGTAGTCTACTTTTTCTAAGGTTACAGTCATGAGAGAGAAACTCATTCTTTAGTTTGTTGAGATGATGTTCGGTGTTGCAGGTGTCAAAACACATTTCGTTACACAGTATAGCTTGGTAACTGAAAATAATTGAGTGCTTTATGTGTTTTGGAAGGATGCTGTCATGCATCAGGTGAGATGGTCTGCTTGTGAGCTTATGATATATGGAGGTCTGTAGCAGGATTTCATTGATGTGGATAATGGTTTCCACAAAACTGAATTTGGATGGAAGGTACTGAGCTTTACCTTGGTGGTAAGTTGAATTCCTTCATTTAAAGAGTTTCTAGGTTTAATCAACCATGCCCCAGTTATGTAACCCATAGCAACCAAACAACAATTTGCCTGATTGGTTTTAAGTTGCTTATTACATACAGCACATTCCCTGTTGCTTTCAGTGCATTATTGTTCTTGGACCTTATTGCATTTGCATGAATGAAAGTTGGTTGGGGATTTTTTTGTTTAAAATAGTCATTCTCCAGTTACACAATGAATACAGGGGCATAAGTATGGAGGGGGGGTGTAGTAGGTGCAATAGCACCCAGGTCCATACCCCCTTGGGGTCCACTGGAGCCACGATAAATCTTATCACTGGTGGCAGGGGGGAATTTTTCTATGTGTATGTCAGGAGTGCTATTCTGTAGGGGGGAAAGTCCGATGCGGGGTCTGGGTTGCAAGCCCAGATTTTTGGAGAGGCCCATGCCCCCCAGCCGCATTCTAGGGAGCACTAGGTAGCCACAGCTCCCCAGCGATCCGACACATATATGCGTCCTCGCACGGGGGGGTAGTGGGTGTACGCCAAAGCAGGCAGGCGCTAGGACCTGGCATCCTAAGGGCGCCGAAGAAGGAAATCCAGGCCCAGTCCAATGGTGTATAGTTACACCACTAAATTAATAGCAGATATGAATATAACTTCCTACACAGGTGTATTCATTTTTTGAAGACTTATGAAGCAAGAACATGATGTTTTGATAACTTGTAAGAGGGATAAGGGAGGTTGAGGGTATATAAGTCTGTATTGGTGGATCTACACTATTAGCTTTCATGGAAAAATCCAAATTTGGTCTAAAATATTTTTTTTTTAGAAAAGACTGTGATAAGTTTGCAGAAAAAGATCAGGGACACTTTTAATAAATTCATTTAGTTGGGCTACACTGACAAAATGTAAATTAATCACAAATGTTGCAGCGCTTGCAGCTGGATTCTCAAAAAGGGCCCCTGATTTTAAATAATCTAACAACCTTAGTATATATGTGTACAAATGAAAATTTGAACAATGTATATAGATGATAAAAAAGTTTTTCATAATAAAGCAAATTCACCCCAAATTGTGTATTGTGTATGATCATTTTTTTTTTAATATTATCAGAGTTAAATTATAGGCCAATTTGCAAATTCTAACTTGCTGTTCTAGCTATCTAGCTAGCTGTAGGAATTTTTGGGCATACGCATGGCATAACTTGCCACTGGATTTCCTTATGCTTACTTGCTGTATACAGTCAGTAGGAAACTAAAGGAGGAGGATATATTAATACATGTTTAAGGATACCAGCTTGATATTTTTTACACTATCATATTTTTCATAATTAAATGGAGTTAAAAGCAGTTATTGTGATTTTTGACCCTATATACGACCTCTGTGTGCATGAGTGGAGCTGAGTGGAAGACGAGTGTTTACCAAACTGTACCGCATGTGATGCATTTCCCATACATTTTCTTATGGTGATTGTTAGAGGTTGAGTACTTTTATGAAGGCCATGAGACTCTGAGGTGTGCTTTAGTGTCTTAATATTTAAAGGGATCCTGTCATTGGAAAACATGATTTTTTCAAAACGCATCAGTTAATAGTGCTACTCCAGCAGAATTCTGCACTGAAATCCATTTCTCAAAAGAGCAAACAGATTTTTTTATATTTAATTTTGAAATCTGACATGGGGCTAGACATTTTCTCAATTTCCCAGCTAACTAACTATATTAGAAACATTTTTTATTTTGCACAGCCTATCTATTTACCCAGTTTTATTTTTATACTGAACAATTCCTTTAACATGACATTTTTTTTCACATATGAGTGATATCCCTGCAGTGAGCACCAATCATCTGTTCTTTTGGTGTGCTACCACCATTGACGTGGACATGGTCTTGTGGTAACATGGGTGTGGTTTAAAGTGGGTGTGGTTTAAAACAGGGAGTGGTCATCACTAGCGTCCATTATCTGCCCTCCACCACGTAGGCCAGAAAAATTCCAGCCCTCGGTACCACAGAAGTTGGACAGCACTGATCTACCATATAAATCTTATTCTTGAACCAATAAATGTATTTTGACTTTAGCTGCAATATTGGTTTTTAAGAGGCCATTTCAGGTCATTGTGCCTGATCCTATGCTTTCAGACAGGGCTATTGTTTACCCTACTCAATGTAACTGGAGGAGTCATGGCCAGACTTGGGTTTTTTTATATTGAGTGTGACATCAGTGCACCAGTAAAGAATGATTGAGAGTGACAGAGCACAAGTGACATAGCTGGGGGCACCGAGAAACTAATTACATGTCTAGCCCCATGTAAAATTTCAAAATTAAATAAAAAAAATCTGTCTGCTCTTTTGAAAAATGGCTTGCAATGCAGAATTCTGCTGGAGGAGCACTATTAACAGATGCATTTTATAAAAAAAAAAAAAATATGTTTTCCCATGACAGCATCTTTTTTAGGCTACTGGTATAATTTTATCTTTGCATTGAACCCTAAAACTGTAGTGTCTGGATCTTGAGAGGACCTTCAATAATAAATGTAATTCTTTGCTATGTGATATCTAGACATAAAAAGATTAAATAAGCCTCAAATCAAAAGCATTACAAATGTTTGACAGGCAAGTCTACAGTAAGGAATCAATATTCTCCACCTATTATCTCCCTTTTTAAGCCATCATCATCCATGGCTTCTCAAGAATGCATTAAACACAAGCAACTGATTACATAGGCACATAGCTGCAAGAACACCGTGCCTCTTTCACAGGCACCATCACTGATATTATCATATTGATTCTAGTGTCATATTATCCCAGTGTGAAAGAAGTATAGCTTTGTGACTTTCTACATTGCAGAAATGATCTTAAAGAGAAACAGACTAATACTACAATTACCAAATATTGAACTGGGCAGAGTACAGTGTAGATTAAAAAGGCAATAGAAAGAATCTTGTTCTGAAACACAGAATATGGATATTTCTTATACATTCTATTAAACACAATCTTCTCAGCAAAAATTAAAGATTTTTCATTTTGACTATTCTTATGATAGCTGTAGGAATACCATATTACTCTTTATTTGCCGTGATTCAGGCAAGCTCACTGTGGCCCTTTGATTTATACTCTTCCTTCTATATTGCTGTTCAGAGCTACAGTGGATGGATTTGCTATTTGATTTGTGTTTGCATCAGAGCTGAACCCTCAGCCTCTGTTTCTGAAATGTTTTGCAGTAGCTGTCATTTTATGTTTTGAAATAAAAAAATACATGAGAAATCTTTATATAGAGACAGTTTCATCTTTCAGGCAAGATGGAATTATAATAAATGGGAGTAATTCTATTTGCATAAATATTCAATATTGATTCATATACAACCCTCATACTTTAGAAAGCATATGCTGTATAAAGTCAAGCAAGTCTAGTTGCCATCTCTTTATTTCACTTATATTGCTCACAGTGTTTGTGTTCATCTTTTCTGCTTTTCCAGCACGACAGCTATTTTATGGGAATATAGGTTTGGTCCGAACTTGTACAGCTTAGTTTGTCTTGAGTGACCAAGCTCACAAATCTCTTTATTCTGCAAACTCGGTGATTTATAAAAGCATTTAATTCACAGTTTGACCATTCCAAGGGCAGCATAATATTTAAGAGCAGCACTTTTAAATGTGATAGGGGAATTAGTAAATTATATTCTAATTAGCAAAAAGGGCGAAAACATCAAAGGTCACAGGGCTGTAAATTAATCTGGATAGAAGAAATGTATGCTGTCCAAATGTTACCATAGGAGAGGAAAATATAAACTTTGTATAAATAAGACAGCTGTTTTATACAACATCCCTTATACGTAATGTAGGGTTTATCCCAACAGACAACATATATTCTTGATCTGTGAGTTCCTCTTTAGTTTATGTTCTTTCACCTCATGTCCATGCTCCCTTATGCTTTTAAATTACTGATATTAACTGCTGGGAACCCAAAGATCCATGCCTTAGAGGCAAATATATCAACAATGGCTGCAGACTGTCATGGGGCCCTGCGTCAATGCGGTGAGTTGAGAAACTCACTCAGGCGGTATCACCCAACCAGGTACCAGGGGTGGCTCCTGGTACTTTAAGAGCTGGATTTCTTATGTAGCAGCTCTCCAGTTTGCAATTGCAATCTGATTGTTAGGGTCCAAATTATCCTAGCATCCCATGCATTGAAGTTCTGATCCTCTAATCTAAAGGGGTGGCCACTTATGTACTTGTAAAGAGTAATAATATGCCCTAACCAGTGCCTTTTCTCCGTAAAAAAAAAAATCCCATCCATCACAGTCTACCTTCATAGTTTAAATCCTCCATCCCATACTGTTAAATAGTTAAGTTTACTGTTAATTTAATTTAAAACATACAAAACCAACCTCTGCCGCATACTATGTCTGTCCTGTAAATAAGGGAACATCCCTTACTATTACCACTAGGGATGTAGCGAACGTCGGAAAAAATGTTCGCGAACATGTTCGCGAACGTCCAGACAAAAATGCGAACGGTTCGCGAACGTTGCGAACCCCATAGACTTCAATGGGAAGGCGAATTTTAAAAGCTAGAAAAGACATTTCTGGCCAGAAAAATGATTTTAAAGTTGTTTAAAGGGTGCAACGACCTGGACAGTGGCATGCCAGAGGGGGATCAAGGGCAAATATGTTTCTAAAAAATCCATTGTTGACACAGCGCTGCGTTTTGTGCTGTAAAGGGCAGAAATCACACTACGTCACTCAGGTGGTGTTTCTGGAGACGGTATTATTATTGATATTTAGACAGAATGTGAAAAAGCTCATACAGCTAGGTGGCAGTGGTTTGAAGAACAGATGCAGATGAGAGATCAGCAGCAGGACAGACAGCTGCCCAGCCCACAGCAGCTACATACAGAGCACTGCAGTAGAAGGTAGATTACTAGCCAGCAAAGCTACCTAACCTAAAATGTCCCTCAAATCCCTGCAGAGTTCTGTCCCTACAATACAGAGCAGTATCAAGTAGATTACTAGCCAGCAAAGTTACTATCAACTGTCCCTCAAATCACTAACAGCTCTCTCCCTACACTAGCTCTTCCAAGCACACACAGGCAGAATGAAAAAACGCTGCAGGGCTTCAGTTTATATATGGAAGGGGAGTGGTCCAGGGGGTGTGGGGGTGGTCCAGGAGGGAGAGCTTCCTGATTGGCTGCCATGTATCTGCTGGTCTGGGGGAGAAATGGCAAAAAAAAGCGCCAGCTAAGGCGAACCCAAATTGCCGAACGTTGCGTTACGTTCGCGAACATTCGGCGGACGCGAACGGTCGATGTTCGCGCGAACAAGTTCGCCGGCGAACAGTCCGCGACATCCCTAATTACCACTGGGAAGGTACCTTTTAGTAACAAACCACTGCCATGTTTCAGAGGAGGAAAAAATGGTCTCCAGGTAAATATGTTCAGCATCCTCTTTTGCTGCCAAAAGAAATTGTCATTCAAGAGGATATCCTAGTGTTATTAAAGGAGTGGGAAAATAAACTGGGAGAGATTTCTCTATACTTAATTTGAGATAACCACGCTCCCTGAACCACAACATGAGCATGATGTAGCAAGTGCAGAAGTAAAGCATATATTACAATCATTATATTACTATCATTTTGGTTTGGGGCCTCAGTAAACTTGCCACACAACCCCATAAGACCCATCCACAAAAAGATGTTATTCATGTAGCAAATCCACAGGATGATATGTAAATAGTATAGCAAGAGGGAGTCATAAAAGACAATCTCCTAATCCCACCAGTCCTGTAACAAATTGGCATGAAAGTGCCCCCATAACTGTCCCTGTCAATGGTGAATAGTAATGGAAACTAATTAGGGAGGACTGGGTTAAGATATAAAGAAAAGTGATCTTTGTTCAAAAGCACCCATACATAGAATATATTGCTCTGCCTGATGTAGAATATTAGAGCATAATGATTCACATCACAGGTTACCAATACAGTTTCTGTTTTCAATAGCAAATAATCTAATTTAAAAGAAAATAGGAATAAGGTTTCCCAGAATCAGTTAATAAGACTTACAGCTGAAAAGCACAAACTCTTGTGCTTTAAAATTCATATGGGGGGCGCTGTTTCAGCTCTTTAACACCACATCTTTGGGTTACTAAATACCTGGCAGTTGAATCAACTGAAACAACCCCATGTTTGATTTTTCTAATTGCTTTTTGCCCTTAGCGCAAAACATTGGATTAACATTTGCCCCTCTGCTTTTCAAACCTGCCTGATAGATATCTGCCCAATTTCCAGCTAGATTGCTATATGGGAGGGCCCATATACTGTACATTAGCAGATAAATTGCCGAATGGGCTGAATTGAATCATCAGTTTAAATCTGTCCTTGTATAGCCACCATTGTTTACCATCTTTGCTTTATTAGGGCAGGGGCACACGAGCAGATTCGGGGAGATTTAGTCGCCTGGCAACTAACTGCCTCCTCTTCAGGGCGACAATCTTCCTGAACCGCCTGCTATAATGAGAAAACGCCAACACAATGGCACTCGTGGCCCTTCGATTTCCGAAGTCGCCTCATGAGAAAACTTTGGGCGACTGTATTGCTGCATGCAATTTTTCATTTTAGCAGGCGGAAAGCAGTTCGGGGAGATTTTCGCCCCGAAGAAGAGGCGATTAATTGCCAGGCAACTAAATCTCCCGAATCTGCCTGTGTGCCCCTGCCCTTAGTCTACTAACCCATTTATTGTGTTTTCTGAGCTGCATTACCTTCCTACCTACACTTGGATACTTTTTTAACAATTTAAGATAAGCAAAGATAGAATTGTTTATATTTAAGATGAGCAAGTCTTTTGGGAGAACTGAGACAATTCACTTTCATTAGCAAAACTGTTATAACACATAACACTTTGTACTAAAACTTCCAGAATGTGTTCAAACTTTCATAACCTTTCATACCATTTTGTAAAATGTACATGGTAATTAGGGGTGTGGTCATAAATGGGTGTGGTCCAAAAAAGATTGCCACGCTGTGCGTGCCACAACATTTTGTCCCTCTTCCTATTTTTTGAATGTTGGGAGGTATGCCTAAGATCAAGATGATGGTTATTTTTTTCTCATTATCAATTTGGAGTTTTGCTGTAGCCACTCTCCTAAGTTAGTCTAGCCCTACGTGTCTTCAACATAAACTACAAGCACAGCTGTATTAGTCCTCTTGGGGAGAGTGAGCTACATGCCTATAAAAAATGAGACATGTCAGATAAAGACAGAACAGGCCTTATCAATATATATATATTGATATATATATATATTGATAAGGCCTATATATATACAGTATATATATATATATATATATATATATATATATATATATATAGGTATATATATATATATATATATATACACGTGTGTATATATATATATATATATATATATATATATATACACATACATACATAACCCACTGTCAGCTTCCCTTTTTGTGTAATGGCCCCTCCAGATATCTGGCCAAAAATGAGGCAGAATTAAAAATTCCTTTGGGACATTGATGCAGTCCTCTCCTGACAGACATGAATAAGCCTCTGTAGGTTGGTGGCCAAATCCAATCTTCATATTTATGGCCAGCTTTATACTGCACTATTACAGAAGCAGAGGGAGTATTTCATATTTTAGTTACTTAAGGCAAAGCGCCATTCCTGACCCTTTTTCAATTCAAAAGGAAAAGGTTAAATCCGTTAGAAGTTATAGAGATTTACATTGAGCAAATATTTAAAATGTTAGAGCTAATAACTTTTTTTCTTAACTGTTACCTTCTAACAAATCAACTTTGCATTTATGGCTTTACAAAATCCCCAAAAAGCCTTCCTGAAATCCCTTTACTGCCTAAGCAATGTGTGATTGTTAGTGCCTGCTGTGAGATCAGCAGGGTAGTGGCATAGCTCTGCAACTTTCTACATATGGCCCTAGTGCTTTTTTTAAGCATTCAGCTGTTAAATGTTAAAATAACAGAGCTGTTTAAAGGAAAACTATCACCAAAGACTGGCAAAGTAATGTGAAAACAGGTTTCTTTGTAAATGAAATCTATGTGACGGAACAGTTATCCTAAACTGGTTACTGGCATGCGTTCCAGAGAACATTCTGTTAGGGTTTAACTACATTTTCTGTTATCGTGAGCTAGCTGTATCCTTATAAAACTGCTGGATGTGTGTAACTTCAGACTAAATATTATTCTGTGTGAGAGCCTGAGGCACATACCCTCTGGCACATAAAATCAACTTTAGTTCTCATTAATATTCAGTGCATATTATTTATAATTAAGGGTGATTTTGGTTGACATGGGGCTACATAGAATACCTTTTGTTCTCTATTTTTGCTGAAAGAACTGATGAACCATGGTTCCTCTTACTAACTATTTAGCAGCCTGATGCCTGAAATCTCACTGGGATTTTTTAAATTACAGGTATGGGATCCGTTATCTGGAAACCTGTTGTCAAGAAAGCTCCAAATTACAGAAATGCTAACTGCCACAAACTCCATTTAAACCAAATAATCCAGGTTTTTAAAAATTATTTCCTTTTTCTCTGTAATAATAAAACAGAACCTTGTATTTGATCCAAATTGAGATATAATTAATCCTTAATGGAAGCAAACCCAGCCTATTGGGTTTATTTAATATTTACATGTTATTCTAGTAGATTTAAGGTATGAAGATCCAAATTACAGAAATCCCAGGTCCCGAGCATTCTGGATAACAGGTCCCATACTGTACTGAAATTTCAGTAATTCTTTTTTATGACAAAAAAGAAGAAAAGGTCTTAACCCATGCGCAGAGTGTTTTTCGAAACTTTTTTGCTATTTACATTAATTTTCAACATACCTTTTACTTTATGTTACGTAGTCACTGCAACTCTTATAGCTGTATCTCCTGCTTCTGTAAAAGCTGTTAAAGGAACAGTAACATCAAAAAATGAAAGTGTTTTAAAGTAATAAAAATATAAGGCAGTGTTGCCCTGCACTGGTAAAACTGTTGTGTTTGCTTTAGAAACACTACTATAGTCCATATAAATAAGCTGCTGTGTAGCAATGGGGGGCAGCCATTAAAAGTAGGGATGGCAGGAAAACGATACTGCAACAATGGCTACACACCGACCCCCCACCAATGACGTTGGTGAAACAAAAGCTGCACCATATTTTCCATATGGACTGGTTGGAAACTATAACCAGGAAGGAACACAATACATCAAAATTCTTTAACACCTGGTCTACCTACATAGCACACCTCCCACAACACATCAAATACCTCACAATCTATACCTTTAGACATACGTCATGGTATGACATGGAACTTCTCAAGGATCATCCTTTGGTTGTGGAATCATCCCAATATCTAGCAACATTACAACAAGAGCTACCAAGACCCGATAACGCGCCTCCCAGAAGCCATCTAACCAACAGACTACTAACCTCCTATCAGAACTAATCCCCATAGATCTTACCCCCCCCCACAGCTATAAGCCATGACTGAGCTGAATGTTTATATTGTTATTAAAATGTTATTGAAATGCTTAAAATCACAATTACTATACTCTCTGCTTCATGGAACCATGTGTAAAACTCTATTGTGATTGTACCTTGACATTTCCAATAAAAAATAAGTTTAAAAAAAAAAAAAAAGTAGGGATGGGCGAATTTTTTCGCCTCGTTTTGCCGAAAAAATGACGCCAATAGACTCATATGGCAGCGTGCTTCAAAAAAAAAAGACGCACGTCAAAACAGTTTCGCCGCACGACAAATTTTTTGACGCCCATAGACTTTAATGGCCGTCTGCGACATTTCGCCGGCGGCGAATTTTTGGCGAAGCGAAATGGGTCAAATTCGCCCATCCCTGATTAAAAGGAGAAAAGGCTCAGGTTACACAGTAGATAGCAGATAAGCTCTGTAGAACATAATAGTACACAGCAGCTTGTTTATATGAACTATAGTAGTGTTTTTGAAACAAACAGACCAGTTTAACCAGTGCAGGGCAACACTACATTATATTTTCATTACTTTAAAACACTTTTTTTTATTTTCCATCAGGTAGCTCAGGGGTCCCCAACCATCTGGCCGCGTCCCAGAACCGGATCGCGGACAGTGCTGAACTGGGCCGCTGAGCCTAGCCCGCAATTAATGCCACAGTTGTCGGTGGCCCCCCAACTAACCCTCCTACCCCCCCCCCCCCGGTCCTTGCAAAAAAAAAAATTTCTTCGGTCCGGTCCCTGGGCCAAAAAAGGTTGGGGACCACTGATGAAGCTGGATACACCATCCTACTTTACAGACTGCATAGGCTCCCTCTGGTGGCAAGGAGGTCTGAATTTAAACCATGTTGTACCCAGAGCCAGAATGAGGGGATTTTCATGAAGCCCTGATAGCAACCTGATTGTGTGTTGTTATAGGACATATGCTATATATGCAGTATATATGCTGTAGATTTGACTTTTTCTCCAGTCCTTCTCTAAAACATAATGCAGAGAATTTGGATTCCATACTCAGAATACCATCAAAGGAAGAGAAAAAGATGTTTTTCCTCATATGTCTTGCCCCTGCCTCTGCTCTAGTGTCTATCATAATAACTGATGCTGTTAGTAGGGATGAAAAGACTGACTTGTTAAAATCTTGTATACTCATTTATAATGATGACAAAACCAACATACACAAATTCAGCTCCGGCTCTGAACCCTGGGTCCATATCTTTACCGCAGGATTAAGTCATCAAACAATCAAAGTTATTATTGGGAAAAAGGAGCAGAAGCTTTCAGCAAGCATTTACTATTGAAGAATTTAAAACAGTATGTCTGGCTTCTGCTTAACAGAAGGGGAGGAGGATAGCTGGCAAGGTACATTTTGTACAAAAACATATTTGTTCATTTAAAGTCAATCATCTGAATACATTTCCATACAATCCCTAAGGACAACACTTTTGTATCATCTCAAACCCCCAATATTTCTCTCTTTCTCGCTTTCTTTCTCTCTTTTCTAAACACAAAATATAATCACGTACTGAAAGCCAATTAAACACACGCTGTATGCAAGAAAATGCAAGGGCAACACCGGATGAATCTATGGTAGGTTTTTGTTATTTTGCAATTCATAAAACATGTTGCATCAGGGGAGCCAAGGACTGCACTGTTTAACAAAAAGATATTCTTCCTGACCAAATGTTATGCTTTTTAGCTTTGTTCACTTTTAACTTTTCTTTTTTTTTTTTTAATTTTTCATTTTGTACTCACAAAGGCATTTCAAGCATGATACAATACTGCCACCTGCAGAATTAAATCAGCGAATGTGGCCACGGAAAAATAGAACTTTGGCATGTAAATTTCATTTCAAACTCATTTTGCAAACGTACAAATAGAAATATATAGCTTAATATAAGGAAAAAAACTATTTGCAAAATACCCTCTGGAAAAAAATCAATTTGTTTGCTGAGCATTAATTGCATTAACATAGAAATACACACATATATATATACAGTATTTTTGACTTTGGTAGCAGGATAAAAATGATAAAATATATAGCTTTTTAACCTAGCATTTAGTTAAAATTGGTGCCTGAAAAGTGCATACAGTATATAGTGCTGTCACTGGCAAGATAATACTGTTGGAATTATGGTGCACATGATATTTTCTTCATCAGCAGAAATATTCCTGGACCTGGTTGTGCCTCCTGTCATTTACTATTATGGACTGTCAGGAGAATTTCCATTATATTCAGTGACAGAAGGGACTGGGCCTGCTGATGGAGAAAACACCATGTGTGCTATTGGCCTAAATCTGTTAATTATTGCATTGTAACATTGCAGAGAAGGATAGAGAAGATATATGGCATTGGCACCCAACCGTCAGGAGTTAAAAAGCAAAGGACCAGATTCAATTATATGAGAAAACCTTAAAGAATTAAGGCTTATTTACAAATGGAGGGAATGTGTGCACAGAGCAGAAAACAGACACAAACTTCCATATTTTTTGCACTTTGTACCCTGTGCCTGCCATGTGCACCCACAATCAAAGATCTTCCCTTTTCTGATGGCAGGCAGCACCGTATTCATAAGGAACCGGTAGGGAGAAACAGATAAGGGCTCATTTATAACTGCAAATGCAGTGAGAAACGTGTGCTTTTCCCCACTGGGGGTCATCTATAAATACTGCGCAAATTTGTACCTGGGCAGTTACGCATGACAACCAATCACAAGTTTGTCTTCCTTGCAGCAGGCTGAAAAAAATCTAATCATTGATTGGTTGCTATGGGTTACTGCCCAGGTGCAAATGTGTCTATTGTTTATAAATGAGCCCAAGTTTCATTAAAGGGGTAGTTCACATTTAAGTTAACTTTTTTTTTTTTTTTTAAAGGAAACTTTTTATTGTTTTTACTCCCAATTGAACAGTAAAACCATCATAGAAAAAGAAACAAAAAAACAAGCATATAAAGGGTTCAGGTATAACAGTAGATACAGCGTGTCCTGTAACCTATAAGGTTTTGGTCATTGAATTAAGGTTAAGGATCAAATTGAACATTTAAGTTAACTTTTAGTATATTTTAGAATGTCTAATGTTTTAAGCAACACCAGAATGACACCAGATAGACTTTGAAAATAATTGGCACAACTGTGAACAATTTGCTACAAAGAGCAATTGCATTAATTTTGGCAAATTGAGGACATTTGCATACCTCCCAACTGTCCAGTTTTCAGTGGGGAACAAGCAGTCCAGCGTTTGTACTGGAACGTCCCGACTTTCTCTGCACTGAACAGCCAGCAAAAGATACAAAGTTTCTAACTTAATTGGCTTTTGGCAGGGAGCCCAGAACAGCTCACAGGTGCAAATAAGTAATTGTAACAATTTAGATAAGGAGGTCCCTTGAGAAAAGTTAGACTCACACCTTAAAGGGTAATTCACCTTCATTAGCAAAACTGTAATAACCAGTGGCGGAACTACCAGGGGTACACAGAAACCAAGCGCACACTCAGGCCCTTCGTCGATTAAATGCTGGTGCCCAAGGCCTAAGGGAGACGGCACTCCCAATGGACCAATGTAAGGAAAAAAGGCCTGGCACATGGAGCAAATTAAACCGGGGTCCTACCCCTGGTATGTTTATCGCGTCATACAACGTTTCGGAGGGCGTTCCCCCTTCGTCAGGCCCTCCGAAACGTTGTTTGACGCAATAAACATACCAGGGGTAGGACCCCGGTTTAATTTGCTCCGTGTGCCAGGCCTTTTTTCCTTACATCGGAACTACCGGGGGAGCAGGGTGTGCAGCCGGGCCAGGGCTTGCACCCCCTCAGGGCCCCCCGGCAGTCCGTGCGCCACTAACAAATGTGGCCAAATGCGGCGTTACTGAGGGGGCGTGGCCCGGCTGTGCGTCACGCACCAAGGCTTGCCCCCTCTAGGATCGCTACTGGTAATAACTGAGAAAAACCACAGGACTATGTTCAAATTTTCATATCCTACCAAATTTTGTAAAATTAACATGGTAATTAGGAGTGTGGCCACACAAATGGGCGATGTCAAAAAACTTTCGCCGCACTTCGTGCAACAAATTTTTTTGTCCCTCTTTTTATTTCCAAAATGTGGGCAGATATGCATTTGCATCAAATTCAATGCCAATTTGCATCAGTCCTCCTGTCATGTATAGACCACTGCCTGCCAGTTGTGCTGTTGGTGCATTACTAAAGTGGCACAGTACAGCCACCCTTTGAAGTCCATAATTTAATTCTGCCCTTTTATTGTTATAGAAATATTTAAGACCAGTTACGATGCAGTTCTGGGCTACAACTGCTTCTTCAATAGAAAAAAATTGTTGCCAAACATGTCTGTCATCTTTGACATAACCTCTTTTGTAACTATGTTGCTGTTTAACCAAAATGTACCAGCTATAGTTTATATATTATTAGATTACAAACACAGACACAACTACTAAATCCAACCACCAGCAGATAATATACTGGTGCTCAAATCCCAAAATGATCAAATCCCTCTGGCTAATGTAGGAGTGGGGAGGATAATATGTGCATTTTTCTTGTGTACTGTGCATCTTTTTTTGTTGCACATGAAACTGACCACCCAGCAATTTTTTGGTGGTTTCACAAAACGTTGCCAACACTTTGCTAGCAGCAATTTTGTGTCAAAACCAGACATGGTGAAAAAATTAGCTCATCACTAATTCTAACTTCAAGGGAAAAAACAAAGTTCCTTTTTACAGACACACATAATCATCTTTTAACTAACTATATTATTTTACAACAAGGAAATTAAGCTTAAAGGAGAACTAAACCCCCCTAATGTGAAACACCTCTTCCACTACCTTCCATAGTGCCTCCTCCCTGCTTCCTCCCTGCATTAGTGAAAAATGTGTCCCTAATCCGTGCAGAGTAGTGCAGCAGAGCTCAAGGGCACCATCTTCCACATCGTCGGTTTTCTTTAGGAAAGGACCACCGACACTGAGATATTTGGCACATGTGCAATTGGAGCCAGTCTGGTGATTGTGCCAACTGCGCATGTGCCAGAAACTCCATAAATGGCCAAAGGGAAGGATCCAAAGAAAATTGAAGATGTGGAAGATGGTGCCCTTGAGCTCTGCTGCACTACTCTGAGCTTAAGGGAGATTCACAATTAGGGACATATTTTTCACTAATTCACTATGCAGGGAGTAGGCAGGGAGGGGGCACTATTGAGGGAAGTGGATGGGATTTTTCACATTAGGGTGGGTTTAATTCTCCTTTAAATAAAAGGGTTATGCGCATGCTGAACACAAATCCAGCCATTTTAGTCTGCTAAATGTGTTTTATCAGATGCATTATGATTTTTTTTTTTTCAGTGGTTAAAGTACAAGGCTTCTTCTCCTAATAAGAGAAAGTTGATGCCTTTGAATGCCAATACATCACATGCCCTAAGCTTTAAATTGTATACAAATACTGATGACAAAAAGTTAGCAAATGTTCATTTGTATACCATGTATAATGCTGGTGCTTTTCCTTGCTTAGCTGTATCACCATGTTTCAGTCATCTCTTCTCTCCCTCCTTTTACTATTTTTGTGCCTAAGAAATCATTTAATGCAAATACATCGACCTACTTAGAACTGTTTAATGTGTTTTACATTTCCAGAGCCTATACCATACCTATTTTGCATTGTAAGTGTCATTAAAGAATATACACTGGTATTTCTATATCCCCAGAAGTGCCATATTTCCTCTCAAACAAAATATCTCATCTTGTTCACTTAATAAAATCTGTTTCCACATACTGTACATATTCAAATGTAAATAGAAAAAATAGCCACTCTTAGCCAATAAATTACTAACGTATTAGCCACATTGCAGCCTATTCCACAAAGTATTTTGAATATATTATCTGCTGGCAGGGCTTATTTGTTTGTTTCTAGTACAGTTTTTATTGGGAATGCTGAGTCTGAAAACTCATTAGACAGGTGGTTGATGTACAGTATGGAACTTTGTGTACGATGCCTGAAAAAAAATGTTTTATACATACACAGAAGGGATAAATAGGAATTTCAGCTTCAGGTATTAGACATCTAAAATTTCAATAATACTCCAGTCTGCTCTATTTACGTAAATTATGCATGGCTTTGTTTGTTTTATTCCTGCCTGCTTCAAATATTTTATGGAAGAAGTCAGAAACATTTCTTTAATGTGATATTTATGTCTAAATTTCGGAAGGTTTGTTGTCAATGCATTTTAAAAGAGAAAAAAAAAACGTCAAACTTTTTGCAGCTAAAATCAGCCGTTCTGGCATTTTGATAGACGGCAATCAGACAGGTTCATGCACATATACACATATTATATGAAAAAGGCTTGCAAAACGAAGCCTCTCCAGGTTACCACCCAGAGACACTTTAATGCAATCAGAGATTCATTTACTTATCCAGTGCTTCATATACAGCAAGTGTTAGACATAATCTGGTTATGCTTCAAATATTTGAGTAGATCAAAACCTTTTCCTTTTGCCATTTGTTTCAGTGAAACCTCTTTAGCTTTCCTTGAAATCTCCACAGCTTCCCTTCTGAACTTGCTGCAATCTCTCTCTCTCTCTCTCTCTCTCTCTCTCTCTCTCTCTCTCTCTCTCTCTCTCTCTCTCTCTCTCTCTCTCCTCTCTCTCTCTCTCTCTCTCTCTCTTTTCAAACAAACTCCCTTGCTTCAGAAATCACTCACCACACCTGCATTCATTATATTACATGTTGATTGCACATAGCCTTTATTATTCTCCTCATATGCTGGGTCTCATAGAGCATTCTAGGAGATATGTAACTTCCTTCTTATGCTTTCCCAGACACTGTGCCACAATATATATAGATTAAGTACATATATTAAGTACAAATGGCTCTCTGTGAGCTGATTGGTCAGTCATTCCAAGTAGCTCATTATGTTGTTTCAAATTTGGCCTGATATATCCTGCATCCTGTGAATAAATGCCAGTGCTATAACACATAGCAAACAATCAGATGTTTTGTTATACAGCCCAAAGTAATTTGCTGACTGCTCACTGTGGGTTGCTGCAGTGATGCAATTTGCGCAGTATTAGCAAATGAGGCCCACTATGTTTATGTGGAACATTCTTTTACTTATTTATTTGTGTCTGTTTGTGTATTAAATTGCCACATATTTAAAGGGATTCTGTCTTAATTTTTATGATGGAGTTTTAATTTCTAAATTATACTCTTTACACTGCAAATAATTCACTCTACCATATAAAATTTAATTCCTGAACCAGCGAGTGTATTTTTTTGTTTTAATATTGGTGTGTAGGCAGCCATCTCAGGTCATTTTATCTGGTCATGTGCTTTCAGAAAGAGCCAGCACTTTAGGATGGAACTGCTTTTCTATGAGTTCTGTTCTACCAAGCAGATGTTATCTTGTGTTAGGGAGCTGTTATATGTTTACCATCCCATTGTTCTGTTGTTAGGCTTCTGGGGGGGAGGGGTGATATAATTCCAACTTGGAGTAAAGAGTTTATCAGAGCACAAGTAACATGACTGGGGGCAGTTGGTAAACTGACAATATGTCTAGCCTCATGTCAGATTTCAAAATAAAATATAAAAAAATCTGTTTGCTCTTTAGAGCAATGGATTTCAGTGTAAAATTATGCTGGAGCAGCACTATTAACTGATGCATTTTGAAAAAAATGTTTTTACCATGACAGTATCCCTTTAAGTGACACTTAGGCATGATTTATCAGACATTTAATTATTGTTATTTGTAACATGACCATATATATATAATTGATATTATTACAATTATTAGCATACAATTTGTTTGTTTTACTATACTCTTACTTTTTCCAATAATTATTACTCCGTAAATCAATGGTTTATTCCTACTGTTGAGTTGTTGTTTTTTTCTTTTTCTTTTTTTAAATTCAGGCTCAAAAGACAGTGAATCCCAGCACAATGAAATCTGTCTCTTTTCTATCGATCCCAAAGTCATATGATTCACAGCTGCATGTGAAGCTGAATGAGGCAATTCAGGAACATTGATTTTTTTTTTTAAATATGCAAGCTATTTATGCATGTTACATAATATTTTTCCTACAGGGACCAGCAGTTAAAGCAACAAACAAGGGGTCTTGACAGAGCTGCCTAATGTATATTTCTAGATGCATTTAATTTTAGGGAACATCTTGACAGTTAATTGAAGATCCAAGGGTGTAGAAATATATCATGGGGGTCCTCTGTCAAAGGTTATTTCCGACAGCCTCTGGCAGTGCCCACCAGCTGCCATGGTCCTTCATCCTCTTAGAACACACATACACACATTTAACAAGATAAGAATAAAATAGCCACATGGGATGATTAAGTAACTTACTAGCTACTATAAATGTTAATAAAATGATTGTGCTGCAGGAGGGGAAGCATAATGATTAATAAAAGTCCTCAAATAACTCTGTTCTGTGATGTGACTTTTGTAACAAAACATTCATGTTCTCCCCATGAAAAATATTACAGTAGAAAGCCATTCTAAAGTTATTCCTTTAATTTGTAGTGCTTAGAACTCAGCAAGTGATTTTACCTAGCAATTGCTTTAAATATGTCACTGAGGCATTTATTAGCTGAAGAATTTAGCTCCAGTGCTTCCTAAACCTATTAAAACATAATAAAATATCCTATATCCTATTAGCAATCAGTGTAAATTAACAATGTCCTCTACCTCTTGCCACAAAATGCCGATTTTTTTTTTTTGTTCATATTTCCATCATAGTGGCCCCAAACATTTGTTTTATGTAATCGAATGTCATGTCAGCAAGTTCATCTATTATGTCTGCATCTGAAATGTATTTACCTATTGATGGGATCTGGTGTTGCTGATTTGATTAATTTCTTACTGCTGAATGTGTATTGGTAGTTTTTTTATAAATCTACTCTCAGGGGAAAGATATATTAAATGAGGCATTTTTATAGGATCGTCTTTATTTTTATAGATTTATCTTTACAAAAAACAATTAAACATTAGGGACATTTTTCATTTATAACACAGTAGTATGTTTTGCTGCCTAGAAAAGATATCCTTAGGATGAAAGGTTGGTAAAGCATGAGATACATTAACAAACGTGTTTCACTTCTGATTTGCTTGATATCACTTGATTTATTATGCGCTTGGTCTAGGGTTTCTGAAATAAAAAGTGAGCAAATGCAAAATAAGCAATAAAACATGATTTATTTAAAATGTTCAGTGTTCAGTTATTTTCTCAAATATCAAGGTACTCTCTTGAAATAGAAGTACAGAATGTTTGGGACCTAGGCATCTTAAAATATGGAAATATGGAATAAGCTGAATTTGAGACTATCACAAAACATACAAAGACCCAACAGTAGTTTGGCCATTAAAATGGATTAATTCTAGTTTAGTTAAAGCAGAATCCTTATAAATGATGTTTATTTCTTAAAAAGGACACAACAGTAAGGGCATACTTATAAATAATAAACACTATACCTGTCTCTATCTCCATAATATAATATATTTAGGATTTAAACCATCTTTCTGTCCAAGGAATGTGATTTGCATGTTAAATTGACGTATTTCTTGCTAAAACCTGGGGTTCCTCAAAAAGACTTGCTGTATAATCCTGGACCATATCATTACAGACCCCCAAAACAACCTCTGCTTATTGCACCTGGTTATAAAAAGCAAGGTAGTGCGGCAGAGTTGGCAGATGCCCTTTTACATCACTTAAGGTCCTCTTTCCAGCAATGTCACAACAGGAGCATGCACAATTGAAGCTGATCCAAATCTGTCAATCCAAAATCACAGAAAATTGGACCTAAAGCAGCACAAGATGCCGCCTGTCAACCCCACTGTGCTAAACTACTTTTTATAATCAAGCACAGAAAATGCTGGTAGTCCCCAAAGTGGTGGCTATGGAGGGGTAAGAAAGATTGATTACAGTTAAGTAATTTCTCATTACTAATTGTGCAATTCTATGTAATTTTACTGCATCAATGTCTTGGGTCTTTTTATATTTTAATTATAGTCTTTTAAATATGTAGGGGATATGAAACAGTTAACTTGTTATCTCGCAGTAATTCCCATATAAATATTCCAATAGGCCTGCATGTAGTATGGGTATTTCCTGTGTTTCCAGCACAGTCAAGAGGAACAAATTGCCATCCATTGTCAACCACTGTAAAAACACATATTATTCTAAAAGGAGGATTCTATCTACTTGAAATAAATCAAGCCAAATGTTATATCATGACCATGGATCATACTAAAGCTAGGAATTGGAGTTGTCACTAGGGTGGCATAATCTGTTCCTGTCTGGAGCCACCATACAAATGATGCATTCATTTTGAAATTGGTCAGTATTTTTTGACAGTAATTGGTCAGAATCATACTGTAGCTCCTTTCAACACTGGTGCAATCCTTTCTGTACATGGTGGATAAAGACAAATAAATAGCAACTGTTTTTGTTGCCAGTAAATTGGATGGTATGGCAAGTGGACAAGTGGAACCCTCCATTCATAACCTTCCCCATAGGCAGTAGTGGCAAGTCTTCTTACTGGATGGAATGTCCTCCTCCAGTATCCTGAAGCTCTTCATATATATGAAAGGTTTTTGTATGTTCCAGGTTTCAGCCCTGTAGACTCAGGGGCCGATTTACTAATATTTGCATTTATTTCTTTTACCTAAATTATTTTTTAAGAGCTTAAAATCATGGATTATATTAATTACTCGAAAGCACAAAAAAAACTACAAAATCACTTTGTAAAATCTTTCTTTATTTCAAGCTTTTCAAGGTTTTTTCAATTGTATTTTCCTAAAATTTTGAGGATTTCGAAGGTTTTCATATTAGTATTTGGATTAGTTCACATCGTGATTTTAGAATAAATTTGTTTTTTCATGGTTTCTAAAACCTCTAAAACCACTAAAATTAGATTGTTGATAAATGGGCCTCCCTGTGTCAGTGCTATAAATGGTCCAACTCAGTCCTTAGTGTCAGTGTTGTATATGTGTATATATCTATCTATATATATCTACTGTATCTCTCTCTCTCTCTCTCTCTCTCTCTCTCTCTCTCTCTATATATATATATATATATATATATATATATATATATATATAGATAGATAGATATAGACAGATACATATACATATATATGTATGTATGGCATCCTATATTGAAAAATATGTATTAAATTACATTAACTCAATTAATTGTCAAACTCTTTATAATGTCAGCTTTAGTTTGTGTTACAGATGGTAAACTGAGGGAGGGCTATAATTCCGTTGCATATCGGTTTTATATATAACACGAAGGCCATCTGATTGTACAGAATGTTATTTTCAAAAAAAAAAATACTTCCTACTGTTTATTCTTAAAATATTTATTGTATCTCAAACATATCTTTGCGATTAAATAGAAAACACAAATGTATGTATGTGCTTATGTGCTAACATATACTACTACATGTGTTTGTATAAATATAAGCTTATACCTTGCATGAATATAATGCATTACTATGGAATTAGAAGTCTATTTTACTTCTGTATTTCTTTTAAACTAAGCTTTCTATATTATTTTGCCATAACTCAAAGGCTTGTTAGCAACCTCTTATATATAACAAACCAGGCAGATATTTTAAACCTGAAACTATTTTCTGCCTCAGTCAAGATGATCAAGCAACTTGGCCTTTATTTCATGCAAGTCGAGCTCAAGTAATCAGTGGATCTTCTTGACAGGCAAATTGAGATTCCAGCTAGCTTGACAAGAAAATTAGAGTTAATTAGCAATTACCATATACAGCTCTATGCACATATCTTTAAATCACTTAAACTTTATGTTAATAGATTATTGTGCTTATTGTTTTAGCTAACTGTACGGCAGAAATGTCATAGCTTTTTTTACGTTTTTATGTTATCACTATAGAGTTTTAACTTCATATGGTTTTGCCTTCAAGTGCATTACAATTTTAATTTATTTTATTGCAGTTCTCTGTATGAGAACCTACCAAATAATGTATTGATATGTCCTAGATTCCCCATAGGCAATACGTGTTAGGCACAAATTGAAAACACAGCAGATGTGCATGTAAAACAAATATGCTTTGTGACAAGCTAACTTTTTTTTAATGCCTCATATGCAATCAGTGCTTCTGATAACACATTGTCATTCCCAATTTGGCCTTTGCGGAAGGATCATTTACAGATCAGGCGGTTTTTTATCAAGTGCAGTGAGAGCAATGCTTGTGATATGGTTCAAGGTTTTTTAGTGTAAGTTTTCACCTGGATAATTCCTTTTTCTGATGTATCAAATATTTACTCATTGGGCCTGTCTGTGGGGCAGCTCAGTTGACTGAAATTGCAGGTGGAATTCATGAAATGCGCCCCTTGAAATGAAAGAGTAAAGATAGCAATGGTAAAAAAAACAGTTGCTCTAACATAAGAGTCCTGCAGCAGGTCGGCTACCCACGGTTAATTCACAAAAAATGTAGGTTGTAGGTAGGACTTTCAGATGAGGATTGCTGGGTCCGTGGGTTCGCTAAATGTATTAGCTGCCCTTAGCCCACTTCTGATACTGTCACTTCTGGTTTGCAGCAAAAGCCCATTCTGTTTAATGGTGGGCTGTGGATCTGGTTGTGGATAATGCAATTGTAGATTGGATTGGGTAGAGGTTACAATTGGGTAAAAATGCAAGTTGCAGGTTGAGGTCTGGTCTGGGTTTCATAAATTGGTTCCATGCAGGACTCTTACATGAAAGGGCATTTCTGTAACTTTTCCAGGTGTCATTTCTTACTTTCTTTCTGTGAAGGAAAAGGGTGGGCAGCTGCAGTTCAGGAAGGCCCTGATCCCATCAGCTTTATTAACTCACTGACTGTAATGCTGTCATTATGTCTGTTTGAGTAAGGGCTGAACCCCATGGCATGATGAGGACCGGTTCATTGCGATGACACGCATGCGACGTGTCGGATGTGCAGAATATAATGGGACTGATCGAGAAATCACAGGTACAAATTACACACTATCCGACTGTTGGATGAAGATGAAACGTTCACATCCGACAGTTTTGCTGTGTCTGCTACATGTAGTTTGTACCTGTGATTTCTCGATCAGTCCCATTATTTTATTTATGTCCAACACGTCGCATTTGTGTCATCACTGTGCGTTGAATCGGTCCTTATCGTGCTGTGGGGTTCAGCCCTCAAGGTCAAAAATTGGGAGGAGCAACCTGAATCCCTACAATTGTTCTTGACTTACAGCTCCCAGCACCCCCATGTAGTGCTGCAGCATCTGGAAGACTGATGGTTGCCAAGTCCTGCTCTAAAAGATGTCCTAGCAAATATCTCACATACAATATCAGTGACTAATTAAATTACTACAAAAAAGAATTTAAAGAGGCATAGTGAATATACTGTATAAATGGAAATTGAAAGGTCAATCCAAAAAGTTTTTTCCTTGTATTCCCTGCATGAGGCACAATAACATATAACATTAACATATAGCAAGCTACCATTGCTAAATCTTTTTCTTTCAATACAATGATTAGTGCATGGAGCATGTATTGTTAATGCCCTTATTCGTGCAAATGTTTCACAGATGAAAGGAAAATTATGCCAGGAAAGGGGTTAATTTTTTTCCAAGCAGAAGCAATACTGGATGTGGTTTAGCAAAGACCAAGAAGTGACAAAGCAATTATGTATCTATGAGCAGCTGGAGCAAACATTTTCTTGACATCACAGGGCTGAAACGGTGCACTTTGGCATCCTTCAGCTCATATCACAGCATAAAGATGTGTTTAAATGGAGTGGTATGTTGGTATGTGGTAAACAATCTCAGCCATATATTGTAATGCAGTGTCCCCCATCTGTATGTGCTACATTCCTTCTAGTTAGTCATATCTTGTTACCTTAGCAAAGAATGCCAAACAAACAGCTTTTTACAAAAAAAAGGATTATTTACTTAGCCTTTTGCAAATCTCAAAACGCAACAAGCTTATTTATCTCTAGATGGAATGCATCATGAGTGCAATCAGCGTGGGAGACAGATATTATTAAGATAATACTTCCATAAAGAAGAAGTTTGGACTTCATTTATCTCATGTAGTGAAGAAATTGCATTACTATTATTATAGGATAGTTTTAATTTTTATTTCAGTACTGTATTTGGTGAGTCAATATTGGAGAGGCATTTGAAGGTTATAGTATATAACTATAGCTATAATACTGTGCAGATAAGATGAAATTCATGTCTGCAGAGGTAACAATGTGTTGAAGTACAAGTAATGGAATATGTATCAAAAGCAGAATTCTCTCTAGAAAGTTCATATTGTTATTGCTGGAAATAAACAACCTCTATATTTATAAATCAAAACCTGCAAGGACACTTGGAAAAAAAAAAGTTACAGGGGTTTGTAATGTTCCAGGAGAAGTTTCTTAAAAAATGGTATTAAAACACTGGGGTTTAATGCTTATTTAATGTCTTGAATACCCCTGAAACCATAGAAGCGTTAATGTTATGACTGTGTTTAATTGAAATCTTGCTATAAACTAAATAATGGGGGAGAGATGGTCTTATTTTGATAAATAGTGATATCTCCTGAGCAAAATGTCTACTTTCCATAAAGAGCAACTTTTTATTTTAACAGTCTACATGAAGAATAAAACAAAATTGTATAAATATATGTAGCAAATAGAACATAACATATCGGACGGCTTTCTGTCCAATGACTGCTCTTAGACACACAAAACAAAATAAAATATTCCCTGTTTATGAATCTTGAAAAGAATGCTTGAGTGGGTGGTGTATTTCTAGGCACTGATTCAAAAGAATAACATTAATGGGCTGGAAAAAGTACAGAGAAAAACTAAATTAATTAAGGATTTTAGACATCATATTTCAGTCATCAAAATTGTAGCTAAAACTAAAGTTATTTTGCCATATCACAAAGGATACATTAACTTTAAAATCCTGTCAAATCCAAAAGACAAAGGTACCCTTTTTTTTTAAAACAAACTCCCAGCTATAGATTACTATTTGAATGAGGGAAGCACTCAGGTTGCTCTAAATATCGCTTCACAGCACCCATTAATATTAGGAAAAAAACTCCTGCAGTAACAGACACATTTTTTGCTGTCTCTGGTAAATGTATGGGACCTGTTACCCAGAATGCTCAGGACCTGAGATTTTCCAGATAATGGAATAATGTAATTTGGATCTTCATACCTCAAGTCTACAAAAAGTCATGTAGATTGCTTCCAATGAGGATTGATTTTATCTTAAAGTTAGTATAGTATGGATGAGCACTGCGCTTAGTGCAACTGACTGCGGCAGCACCATCTTATATTCTGGGATCCACTTGTCCCTGTCCACACAAAGCCTTAGAAGCGCACCGCTACTTTTTATCATTGATTTAATCTTAGTTTGGATGAAGTACAAGGTACTGTATTATTATTTCAATATTTAAAAATGGAAACCATTTTTTAAAATTTGGATTATTTGGATTTTCCACAATTTGGAACTTTATGGGTAACAGGTTACCAGATGACAGAACATTTGCAATTATCTTTTTTGCGAAACATATTATATTCCGCCATAAGAGTTTAACATTATCAGCTCCACTGTGAGAACAACCTGTGTTTCCTGGCCAAACATTTGATACCCAAATAATGGGCCAGATGATACTGAGACAACCATATGACTTTGGTCATCTGATTGTCATATTGTTATTTATCATGTTATTTTGGAAGCTTTTATTGTACAAAAAAGCAAGGATACATATAGTTGTATAGATTTAGCAACTTTTATGGTTCAGTTTTTACTGCGTACATTTTTGAAGCAACTCCCCAATCTTTACTATTTTCAAATTTGAGTTTTCTAAACTTGAATATATGAAAGATTAGCACAAAGATAAAAGCTGGAGACATTCTGTAAAAGTCAATGAGAGACGCATTTTCTAAAGATCGATGTCTTTTTAATGTGATCAGGTTTTTACAGATTTTAAGCAAGAGAATTTTCAAGATTCAAATTATTTACTAAATAAGTTAGACTTTGATAAAAAAACGAAAATGCTCCATTTTGGATTCGTATAAAACTGTCTCCCCGTATTACATTTTAGCAGGGAAAAACGAATACAGGGGCCCTCCATGGCATCAGAATTTAGAGTAGGGCATGAACCAACAGCAATTTAGCAATCTGACGAAACAGAAACTTGAATTAACCAAATAATAAAGATTTTTCACGAGTTGGTAAATGAGAATAACAGTTATTACTTTGATCAACTGCAAAAAAAAGTCAAACAGTCACATGTGCCCTAGAGCACATTAAACTGGGGAGAATCAATTACTAGTTACCCTAGTCATTTTAATTCATAGAATTTTTGGATAGTTTTTGTAAATTTAAAAACATTTTTAAATTTACAAAAACTATCCAAAAATTCATGTGACTGACTTTGAGTTTAATTTCTAGGGAATTATACAGAATCATATAGTAATAAAGTTCTGTTTAAATCAAATGGTCATAGCCAAACAAGAATAAGAATGTAAAATTGCAGGCCACCTTCCCTTTAGAAAGTTACATTACCTTGTCCAAGTGTTTACCTTAGTATTGAAGATACTAATATGTATCAAAGAAAAAATCAGTATGCTGTAAGTAGACGTTTGGTACATACAATATTCACTAGATGTAAGACATTGAAACTGAGTGATCATTAAAATATTATCACAGTTACACTCCTATAAAATATTACAGATACATTTTTTTTAATCTTTCCAGGGGGGTTTTGGGACTGGAAGTTGTAAGCATGTCTTGACTTTAGATGGTCTTTCAGTCTGTTTCTTCTTATAAAGTGATTTCACCTTGATCAAGCAATCTTTTGGAACTGTAACCCAGTTACAAAATATCACAGGGCTTTTGGCCAGGAAATGTAAGTTAGCCTGCAATAAATTGCTCAAGTTTGGGATTTGCTTAAACAACTCTTATCTCTGTTTTCACAGAGCAGTTTAATTTAAAATCCCACTAAACTCCCCTTGATTTAATGTTCCATGTGAGTTACTGTTATTTATTCTTAAGAAACCTTAGATTATATATTTATATACCACACAAAATGAATAATACTTCAGTATTTGACAGGGTAATTTTATTTTCTTTTTTAGTTTTTTTTTTTTTTTTTGTAGTGCCATCCATCAATGGATTGTAGCTCAGATAGTGCCATAGTTGTACAAACAGCACTAAAGAACAAAGATGTTCAGCTTCATTAAACTACTTCTTTATATTTTCCTTGCGGATGCATCTTTTTTTTTCTGTTTTTCTTTCTAATCTGTTGTTTAATCCATTCACCAGTACTGAAGACATATTTAACTAGTCTAATACCAACTGTAATGTGTTATCTGTACATTGCAGTTGGTATCAGACCACAATGTGTTATCTGTTCATTTCACAGGATATTACACTAGAAGCTACATTTCCCACAATGTCTCTGACAAATAACAATGAAGAGATGAAGAATGTGTTACTTTTTTTTTTATTATTCCATCTCATTCTGAATTATTTCGCTTGCTTTTGGTGATAGAGACAGATTAACTATGATTAAAAAAACAAGTTTTTGCATGAAAGGGAATTTCTTACATTAATAAATGTTCTTTTTATTGTAGAAAAGTTCTAAAAAGAATTACAACTAAAAGCTGTTGTTTAAATGTTCTGCTATGAATGGTAAATCATGAATGTAGTTGAACAGTATATGCAACTTTATCTACCTGCCCTAGACATCTAAGTGACTTCCATCCACAGCAGCATATGCATCAAATATCACTTAATCTACAACAGTGGTTTCCAATTTGTGGTATTAGCCCTCCCAGTAGGGTCAAGAGAAGTAGATTGGGGAGGGAGCTGATGAATAGTTAGGGTAATATTTTACTTGTTTGCTCCTTTGTTTTGGAAGCCCTACATGAATGTGCAATATAGTGAGATCTGGGGTTACAATTAAATTGGGTTGAAAAAAGACAAAGTCCATCAAGTTCTACCCCTCCAAATGAAAACCCAGCATCCATACACACACCCCTCCCTACTTTCACATAAATTCTATATACCCATATCTATACTAACTATAGAGTTTAGTATCACAATAGCCTTTGATATTATGTCTGTCCAAAAAATCATCCAAGCCATTCTTAAAGGCATTAACAGAATCAGCCATCACAACATCACCCGGCAGTGTATTCCACAACCTCACTGTCCTGACTATGAAGAACCCCCTACGTTGCTTCAAATGAAAGTTCTTTTCTTCTAGTCTAAAGGGGAGGCCTCTGGTACGGTGATCCACTTTATGGGTAAAAAGGTCCCCTGCTATTTGTCTATAATGTCCTCTAATGTACTTGTAAAGTGTAATCATGTCCCTCGCAAGCGCCTTTTTTCCAGAGAAAACAACCCCAACCTTGAAAGTCTACCCTCATAATTTAAATCTTCTTTCCCACTAACCAGTTTAGTTGCACATTTCTGCACTCTCTCCAGCTCATTTATATCCCTCTTAAGGACTGGAGTCCAAAACTGCACTGCATACTCCAGATGAGGCCTTACCAGGGACCTATAAAGAGGCATAATTATGTTTTCAACTCTTGAGTTTATGCCCTCAACACTTTGTTAGCCTCAATATACTTTATATCACTGTTGTAACTAAGGGGGGCTGTGACCAAATGTCAGATCTCAAAAGTTGAGATGAGAAAATCTGTCCTTTTTCACTTTGTTGAAAGATTCAAGGGTGTTTTTTTTTGCTATATTTTCTTTCACGCAACACACATTGAAGTTAATGGACTTTTTTTTCATGGCAAGTTTATTATGCAAAATACATTGGACTCAATAGGAGTTTTTTCATGGTGACTTTCTTGTGAAAATACATTGTAATCAATGGCGTTTTTTCGCTGCAACTTTTTCATGCAAGATACATTAAAGCCAAAGGGTGTTTTTTCACTGAGACTTTTTTGCACAAAATACTAAAAGTCAACCGGCAGCTCGTTTTTCATGGCCAAATTTTTCCACAGTTTCACAAAAAAATTGCCAGTGGCAGAATGAGGAAAATTGCCACAAATCTATGCCAGGCAGAAAATCAATACTCAAAAGGGCGCTTGAACCAAAAATGCCAAATATCAGGGTCTATTCCCATTGGTGTTTTAGTGCACCATCTGTCATATTATTCATGGCATTGAGTTGGGTGAGGTAATTTACCAAATAAATCACTCCAGACCAGACCCAGGTAGTTATAGTCCCAAAAAAGGAGCACTCACATCATCAACATACATGATAATATAATTATATAATAATAATTATAACCGTGTTAATTGACTTTAACACAAAACAGCAGTGGGTAGGTGGTGGTGCAAGTATAATACCTTTTAAATGCAATTTGTGTGGCTTCTAAACTCTATCTACTGTAATAATAATTATACCATACTTGATTATAGTAATTGCAGTAGCCTTTCAAACCTCCAAGCTGCAACAATACCTGGAGGTTGGAGGTCTGTTTGCATCCTTCTAGTGGCTTGTAGCAACAAAGAGTAACAAATCCAGGCATAACCCACTGCTGTCATAGAATAAATTGGATGCTTCTGCCAGATGCAGAAAATGTGTGTATGTTGCATCTTCCTCCATCTGTAGCTGAAATCCCATGAAGTGTCTCTTAGATTTAGGACAACCCTAAAACATCTGACGTCTCTTTAAATTAAGACTTTTGTAGTGGAAATTTAGCTTTAAACTAGCCCAGGTATTGTACACAGCACATCAGTGAAGGCATGCATATTTACTGATACCACAGTAACATAGGCTAGAGCAATGGCTAGTGAAATTGTTGGACTATTTAAGAGTGCTTAAAAAAGTATTTTCCTGGAACTGTTTATATACTGCAGCGTAAAGCTATTAAACATTTAGGTATGGCAAAGTCTCTTGAGAATACTCCAGAAGCCATGTTTACAATTAAGAAATATGTTTATGTCTTAGCACGTACAATGAAAGATGTAATGACTTCTACGGCTGCTACCGTTATCCTATTAATTACTTATAAATTGTGTACTCTGGCAAGAACAAGGTAGGCTTCTGCAGCATGAAAACATCAGCAACAGAGCATCCGGAATAAATTGCACTAATGTAGAATTACCTTTATATAGAAGCAAATAAACAGAGATGAGGTAATCACCAAGACAGATAAATATTTTATCTATCATTACAGAGGAAGATTGTGTGAGCAAATACATTTAAGATTTTCACTAGCTCAACAAATAAAGATGAAGACAGCCTAAATCCCTTGGTATATTTCAGTTACATGAAATATGGCACTGCTAAGGCTACTTAGCCATTAATTTATTCTAAAATAAAAAAAAAGCAGAATACATAAGGCGTATATAGATGTATTGCAATAGCAAATTTCTAAAGGAATGAGGTGCCATACAGAAATAAAAACAAACCCTAGAAATAAAATAGTTTGAACAACATGCATCAACACTATCTAAGGATAATCAAGTACTCCATCCCTGCATTTATTACTTATTTGATATGAGATTTTCAGAAGGTGTTTTGTTTTGTATTTATTGGCCATGCAGCTAGAGGTGCATACTGGAATGGCATAAAGTCATTCAGGAATGAAACCAACAGACAGCGTTGAAGCTGCCAACTCTCTTTCTCTGTTTAGTGTAATCACTTGGGAGAAAGATGAAGAATAAGAATATGGCAGACCAAATACCAGGATCTTCAACCAGTGAAAAATAATAAATAATGGGCCAGATTCAATTCAATGAGAAAACAGTTTATCATGTGAAAAGTCATGGACCAGATTCAATTTGAGATGCAATTCAATTTAGAAAAACTTATCTCATGGTTTATCAAGCGAAAACTCTATTGAAGTTAATGGGAAAAAACGGGAACTGAATTTGGAGAAACTTTTTCTCACTGAATTAAATCTAGAATTGAATTTGTTCCCTTGTTACACTCCATTTTATTAAAATGTACAATGGAAAGCCTGACAATAACGCTCACATCAACAAAATATTAAGCTCCCTTCCAACTGTCACAATGCACACAGATATCTGTTGGCAGCCATACTTGTAAATCCCATTTAGTGGTAAACTAGTTTTTTTCAGTTATTTAATATATAACTATTGTAGATCCACATTTAATCTAAAATACTTCTTAAAACTCTACATAGCTCTACAAGTATTCCTTTAAATTATAGATATATTTATATGTAAAATCATCAATGGCTGCCAGACGTATATATTGTCCAAATAAACCATGGTGTGGCAAACAATTTTAATTCTAATCATAATTTATCTACATTGACTTTTTATTTTAAGTGCAACAGAGATTTAGTTTGTAGATTTACGAAAATTGAAGAATTGAGAGTTAAAAAAAATCTGAATGTGACTTATATGACACATCACATTCAGTTCTTAAAGTTCTGAGCAATAGCATACTGTACCCTAAACATTTAATAGTAGATGTAAAATTGTGTATTTTTTAGGTATTCTTTAGAACTATAGTGTTTTCCATCAATATCAAAATAAAAATGATGCTCTGCTTTCTTCCTTGCCATGAATACATTCTAGATCTTTATCAAAAATACCATCCAGTTGATAAGTCACTAAAGAGATGATGCCCAGACAGCTATAACTCTATGTTGACTTAGAAGAATGACGTGTTCACATGCAGGAACTTTAACCTCATTTGTTAGGTTAGATTAGATTCGACTGACATGAGAGATTTAAGAAGAAGGCTGAAGTAGAATGTTGCAATGACAACTTACAAGGGCATAGACTTTAAGGCATATATTTATATAACTGTGCAAAAAATATATTGCCTAGTGTACAATTCATGTGGAAAAAGAGGTTTTAATGTTTAAGGGGAAATAAATGAATCATTCAGTGAATTGGACTAGTACTAGACATTACTTTTGTCCATTATTTTAATAAATACACAATTTATTTAAAAAAAACACTTTTGTCAACACATAGGGGCCGATTCACTAACTTCGAGTGAATGATTCGAAGTTAAAAAACTTCGAATTTCGAAGTTTTTTTTGGGCTACTTCGACCATCGAATGGGCTACTTCGACCATCGAATGGGCTACTTCGACCTTCGACTACGACTATCGAAGGATTCGAAGTAAAAATCGATCGACTATTCGACCATTCGATAGTCGAAGTACTGTCTCTTTAAAAAAAACTTCGACCCCCTAGTTCGCCATCTAAAAACTACCGAAGTCAATGTTAGCCTATGGGGAAGGTCCCCATAGGCTTGGCTAACTTTTTTTGATCGAAGGATATTCCTTCGATCGTTGGATTTAAATCCTTCGAATCGAAGGAATTATCCTTCTAACGTTCGATCGAACTATGTGCGCTAAATCCTTCGACTTCGATATTCGAAGTCGAAGGATTTTAGTTCCTAGTCGAATATCGAGGGTTAATTAACCCTCGATATTCGACCCTTAGTGAATCGGCCCCATAGTTGTTCAAAAAAGTGTAAAAATAATAAAGATTGTATTGTTTGTCTTTATAAAGGTAATGGCAATATTGCTGGCTTTATGTCTATTTTGATAATGCACATTTACAGTATTCAGTAAGTGTATATAATTATATGTTTTTTCTACTTTATTAGCACAATGTCATCAGACCTAAGTACAAAATGCTAATAATTAAAATAAAATGCCAAATCAATTTAACTGTTTAGAAAAAAAGGGTTATTACAATGTAAACTTGTAGTAAAATTGTGATTTCAACATTTTAGCTTCCGTTATTTAACAATGAACGTTTGGGCTCATAGCGGAATAACAGGAGAAAAACATGCAATGCCCACTGGTGTCATTTGGATATAGAAAGCAAAAAATGATCTTCCATGTGAATATTCTTAACAAAGAAAGGAAAGATTTCATAAGGTTATATAATTAGAGGGAAATATTAACTCACAAAGATTTTCTCCTACTGGGAAATCTAAAAACATAATTTTTAATTTCAGCCTAAGAGAGAAATGATTATCTCAGATCTGTCACTTGTGTCTAGTTTATAGATACTTTCCTATTTAATAAGAAGTTCTATAAGAGAAAGTCTTTCATGGTTATGCAGCAGAAAGGCAAAATGAATTACTGTTTGTGGACAACATCATATGCCTCACTTGTGAACTTGTTTGTTAGTGTGAATTATTTTGTATTAAAATATTTTCATATTTTTGGAGCCAGAAGACAAGATAAAAAGGAAGATGGGGTTTCAGCGTGAGGTCCAGGGGTAGGATGCAAGAAACCTTGTTTTTTTTTTAATGTAAATTTTAATAATTTTAACAAGAGCAAAAACAAACAGAAAAAATATAATAGAGTGTCTGTTACAATGGTATTGGATTGGTGTTGGGTCAAGCCCAGGCTTATACAAGCAGGAGACTACTATCACTGAAAGTTACCATTGTCAATATGCATGTGACTGTATTTTGTGGTATAAAGCAAGTCACATCAAGTTTAAGAGGATAGGTTAGATGTCCAGAGAGTCCTGATCACACCAGACTCCCCAGATTCTGTCAAACTTATCATGTGCCCCCCCCATTTCATAAGTAAATTGTATAAGGTAATGGGCTCTGTCCACCAACTGTCTCCAGAAGTTTAGGAAGTGGAGGGTTCCCCCCATCCAGTGCATAATTACTGCTTTTTTAGCATAGAACATGAGTGTGCATAATCGGACTCTGGCAACGTTGGTAATTAGTACCTCATCTATTACCCCTAACAAACAGACTGCTGGGTCCACTATCTGTGGTTTGCCCAGTTCATTTGCTAAGGCCTCCATTATTGTAGACCAGAATTCTTGTATGGCGGACAGGGCAAGGCCATATGGATAAAATTGACCACAGGAAATTTGCATTGTGGGCAGAAGTTGTTCTGTCTCCTACCGAATTTCTTGAATTTAAGGGGGCTATGTAGGTTTGGTGGAGAAATTCGTACTGTATCTTTGTCTGGGGCTTCCTCATACTGTTAATAGTTGAGCCCCAGAATGACCTGCATCCAGAGGTGGTAGGCTTATTCAAAGGGTGGTTTGACTGTTCAAATAATCTCTCTATAAAGTCTAGATAGGCATTTAGCTGGGGATAGGGAGTAGAGGGTATCCTCTAGAGCTACGTGGCCACTGTAGGGGAAAGGGTATGTAATTGTGCTTGAAAGACATGCCTGAGTTTGAGATAAAGCTGCATCTTTTGGTCTGGGACTTTTTCTTGCAAATCTTATTGTGTGGGAAACTGAGGACCGAGCATAAGGTCAGAAAGCTTTTTCAAGCCCAGATGTGGCCAGTAAACAAAATCTTGTAGTTTGTGTAGGTGGAACAGGAGTGAGTTGGCCCAAAGCCGCAGTCCATGCTTTGTGCGGAGTCAGTCGGCTGTCTGGTAAGGTGGCCATATCTGAGAGGTGCCTGTCGGGATAGGTGCCTAGGCCTTCTATTGAATAGAGGATGGATACCTGGACTGCTGTGTTAGGATTGAAGGGTTGGAAGAAAGGCACCAATGTATATAGTAGATTTGGGAGGCTAGGTAGTAAAAGCAGAAATGTGGAAAGGCCAGGATGCCTTTTTCAATGGCTGCTGTTAGTCTTTCCCAGGAAATGTGAGAAGTGCCCTTAACTCAGATGAAGGGTATTATGATTTTATTTTTTAAAGAAGAGCTAAGGGATCGTGAACTGAGTGTTGTGGAATACATAAAAGAGCTTAGGCAGGTATATCATCTTAATAATGTTAACTCTTCCCCATAGTGTAAACCGTAGCTTGGCTCATTTCTTGAAAGTTTGAGATAAGGAGTCAATTATAGGGTCTAGGTTGAGTTGTAAGAAAAGTTGGGGTTCCTGATGTACCCATATCTAGTGATGGGCGAATAAATTTGTCAGGTGCGAATTTGCGGCGAATTTCCATCCAACATTATTCGGATGCCCATTGACTTTAATGCGGGCATCAAAATTGAAAATTAGTATTTCACATTTTTTTTGCCAAAACGGGACAAATTTGCCCATCACTGCCCATGTCCCCAGGTACTTAAATGATGTGACCCTCTTTAACTGTGCCTGTGGGCAGGGCTGCCATCAGAAATCACGGGGCCCCGCACAACAAAATTTTCTGGGCCCCCCTCGCCCCCCTTCCCTAAGTATGAAGGCCACACAAGAAACAGGCATTAAAACATTAAGTGCCCCCCTACAAGTTAAAAAAATAACTTTGGTGCCCAGGCCCCTCCTACAAGTTTTGGTGTCAGGTTAAAGAAAAAAAACATTTGTGGCCAGGGCCCCCACACATTTAAAAAATAAACAATGAGCCAGGGCCCCCACACATTAAAAAAAACAATTAGCCAGGCCCCCACACATTTTAAAAATAAACAATGAGCCAGGGCCCCCACACATTTAAAAAAAAAAAAAATAGCCAGGGCCACCACACTTTTTTTAAATAAACAACAATTAGCCAGGGCCCCCACACATCTTTAAAAAAAACTAGCAAAGGGCCCCCACACATTTAAAAAAAAACAATTACCCAGGGCCCCACACATTTAAAAAATAAACAATGAGCCAGGGCCCCCACACATTTAAAAAAAACAATTAGCCAGGCCCCCACACATTTTAAAAATAAACAATGAGCCAGGGCCCCCACACATTTAAAAAAAAAAATAAAAAAAATTAGCCAGGGCCACCACACTTTTTTTTAAAAAACAACAATTAGCCAGGGCCCCCACACATCTTTAAAAAAAAACTTGCAAAGGGCCCCCACACATTTAAAAAATAAACAATGAGCCAGGGCCCCCACACATTTTTTAAAAAAAAAACAATTAGCCAGGCCCCCACACATTTTAAAGATAAACAATGAGCCAGGGCCCCCACACATTTAAAAAAAAAAAAATTAGCCACGGCCACCACACTTTTTTTTAAAAAACAACAATTAGCCAGGGCCCCCACGCATCTTTAAAAAAAACTAGCAAAGGGCCCCCACACATTTAAAAAAAAACAATTAGCCAGGGCCCCCACAGATTTTTTAAAAAAAAACAATTAGCCAGGGCCCCCACAGATTTAAAAAAAAAAACAATTAGCCAGGGCCCCCCACACATTTTAAAAATAAACAATGAGCCAGGGCCCCCAAACATTTAAAAAAAAAAATAAATTAAAATTAGCCAGGGCCACCACACTTTTTTTAAAAAAACAACAATTAGCCAGGGCCCCCACACATCTTTAAAAAAAAACTTGCAAAGGGCCCCACACATTTAAAAAATAAACAATGAGCCAGGCCCCCACACATTTTAAAGATAAACAATGAGCCAGGCCCCCACACATTTTAAAGATAAACAATGAGCCAGGGCCCCCACACATTTAAAAAAAAAAAATTAGCCACGGCCACCACACTTTTTTTTAAAAAACAACAATTAGCCAGGGCCCCCACGCATCTTTAAAAAAACTAGCAAAGGGCCCCCACACATTTTAAAAAAAACCAATTAGCCAAGGCCCCCACACATTTAAAAAAAACTATTAGCCAGGGCCCCCATACATTTAAAAAAAACACAAATTTAAAAAAAAATAAAAAATATCAAAGGCCCCCCACACATTTAAAAAAAACTATCAGCCAGGGCCCCCATACATTTAAAAAAAACACACATTTAAAAAAAATAGCAAAGGCCCCCCACACATTTAAAAAAAACTATCAGCCAGGGCCCCCATACATTTAAAAAAAAAAAATAAACAATTGGTCAGGGCCCCCACAAGTTAAAAGAAAAAAAAACTGCACGTACCTTAGCCAGGGAGTTCAGATGCCGGTATCTTCAGTTTCTTGTGCTCTGATTCGCCAGTGAAATGTAAGTCCCGGTAAACCCGCATGGTGATTGGTTAAAGTAGAGGGGAGGTTCAAACTTCTCCCAACCAATCCGCATGTGGCTTTACCGGGACTTACATTTAATGGCGAATCAGAACACAAGAAGCCAGTCATCGGAGCTCTGATGCAGGGGCCCGGCTGTGCAAGTAAATGCAAGTAAGTGCAAGTAAATGCAGCACGGCCGGGCCCCCCTTAACTCCCCAAACCACCAGGGCCCGGGACAACAGTCCCCCCTGTACCCCCCTGATGGCGGCCCTGCCTGTGGGGGAAGTGGTGTATGAGGGGTGGTGTCAATACTAAATAGCTGTGATTTCCCCCAATAAATACAAGTCCAGAGTATTTGCCAAAGTACTGGATTAGGAAAGTGGAAAGGGATTCTAGGGGGTCCGCTAAGATATCATCAGCGAAGAGGGACACTTTCTCAGTGACATTGGCAAATGGAAGCTCCTTGATGGTTGGGCACCCCCTTATCATGATGGCCAAGGGTTCAATCACTAGTGTGAAAAGGACTGGGCAAAGGGGCATCCTACAAAGTTGAAAGGGGGGACATAGAGTTATTGACCCTAACCTTGGCAACCAGAGACTTGTACAGAAGAGATTTACCCACTTAATGAGTTTGTTGCCCAGACCAAACCTATGAAGTACTACCAAGTTGAACACTTTCTTCGAGTAGAGTGTGCCTACTACTCTGGAGCCTTTGTTTGTGTGTGGGAGTTTGAGATTAGTGAAGATACGACTAAGGTTAAACTCTGTTGCCCTTCCATGCATGAAGTTGGATTGGTCCAGGTGTATTACTGTAGGTCTTTCACGGCCCAGGTAAGACTTGTAGGCTTGTAGGAGTTTAGCTAATATTTGAGCTGTGATCCAAAGCTACAGAGCGTTGGATTACGGCCCACCTTTGAATGACCACTATGAGTGCTTCAGCAAAGGATGGCAGCAGCAATTGAGAGTCCCAGGTTGAATGAAAGGTCTCTAATAGGCGAGGGACTATTATTTGAGACAGTGATTTGTAATAGTTCAGGGGGTTTTGTCAGAGTGGAGGGTCTGAATGGCCATTCAACCTCCTCAGCCATTATAGGCATGTCAAGCTAGGATCTCTCTGCTGGGGATAGGGAAACTTTGTTTTTTAATGGGGGTTCTGAGTATATGACTACCCTTTCTGTAGATGAGTTTAGTATGTGTACAGTATGCAGATGAGTACTGAACATTATGGTTTTTTTTTTTAAGGCATTCTTTGTGATACACTTTTTTCTATGCTTCCTGGTCTACAGTTTCCAAATGCATGATTTATTATAGAAATTGATTTCCACACTGTATACTTATTCATGTGTTTGGAGCAGTATCAGTTTTGATTGCAGTGGCGTTGCTATAAATATATGAGAAATATATATTTCTGAATTATATAACATTTCAAAACAGTCTAGAACAGTGTAGCCGAGCTGTGTTTTCTTTGAATGCAAGTAGGGTATAAGGCCTATAGACAAACTCGGCTAAACTAAATATTCGAATGTTGCTTATGCTTAGAATTACATTTGGATTATGCAAAAAAAATGTTTTTTGGTGGAGGATCCATTTAAAGTAGAGATATTTTTGCAAACTGCAGCAAAAATTTGCAGAGACAAAAAACTTCCAGAGACAAAAAAGTCGGCATATGAAAAAACACCCATTGACTGTAATGGATTTGGACAAAAAAGAAACCATAAGAAAAAAAAAACATTGTGTGTCAATGTATCTGGACAAAAAAAGTCACCATAAGAAAAATACCCATTGACTATAATGCATTTGGACAAAACATTCGCAGAGACCAAAAAAGTTGCCACAATGAAAAACTCCCATTGACTTTAATGCATTTGGAGCGAGAAAAATTGTTGCATGCATAAAAAATTGTCACGCATAAAAACATTGAGATCCTTTGACTTCAATGTGTGCGAATTTTTTGCCTCTTCATGAATTTTTTTCACTTTTTTTTCATCGAAGTGAAAGGAGATCGATTTGCTCATCGCTACTATAAGAGACATAGCTTTGTTATTTACTTCCTGCATATTGCAGTAGAAATTTTGGAAAAAAATTGGTAAACAGATAGATGTGCATATGAGAATACAAGGTAACTTGAAGTGAGTTGTACTGTGACAAAACCCAATGTGTGAGTCCTCTCCCTATACTTTGCACACATTAATCCAGATTCAATTCAGTGAGAAAATGTTATCTCGTGGTTTATCATGTGAAAAGTAATGGACAAGATTCAATTCAAGGAGAAAAAATTTTTTCACTTCCAGGTTTTTCCCATAGACTTCAATAGAGTTTTTAAATGATAAACCTTGAGATAACTTTTTTCTGAATTAATTAAATTGCATCTCAAATTGAATCTCGTCCATGCCATGATCAACCCTTTTTCACTATACTGAATCTGGCCCATTATGCATCAGTATCAGAAACTATAACCTCCCCTAAATTGGATGCAACTGTCCAGACAATCCCAAAGAAGCTCTTTATTGTGGGTTGACCAAAGATAATGTGCAGCTTAAGTGTGATTAACACTTAAAAGCCGGTATGGGACAGTTGGCTGGAAATGAAAGGGTTAAATGTTATACTTAAAATTCTGATTGTAGTAGTTGAGCTGCAGCTGTGAAGAAAGAAAAGGTATTGGTCCAGGGAAGACGTGACCACTGCAGGTTGGTATAAAAAGCTGGTTCACTGGAGCTTACCCGTCAGTCGCAGCATAGAGGAAAATTAGTTAAAGGAATACTGTCATGGGAAAAAAAATTTTTTTCAAAATGAATCAGTTAATAGTGCTGCTCCAGCAGAATTCTGCACTGAAAGCCATTTCTCAAAAGAGAGAACAGATTTTTTTATATTCAATTTGACATGGGGCTAGACATATTGCCAATTTCCCAGCTGCCCCAAGTCATGTGACTTGTGCTCTGATAAACTTCAATCACTCTTTACTGCTGTACTGCAAGTTGGAGTGATATCACCCCCCTTTTCCCCCCAGCAGCCAAACAAAAGAACAATGGGAAGGTAACCAGATAACAGCTCCCTAACACAAGATAACAGCTGCCTGGTAGATCTAAGAACAACACTTAATAGTAAAAACCCATGTCCCACTGAGACACATTCAGTTACATTGAGATGGAAAAACAGCAGCCTGCCAGAAAGCATTTCTCTCCTAAAGTGCAGGCACAAGTCACGTGACCAGGGGCAGCTGGGAAATTGACAAAATGTCTAGCCCCATGTCAAATTTCAAAATTAAATATAAAAAAATCTGTTTGCTCTTTTGAGAAATGGATTCCAGTGCAGAATTCTGCAGGAGCAGCACTATTAACTGGTTCATTTTGGAAAAAAAAATTTTCCCATGAAAGTATCCCTTTAATATTTTGAGTAAGTGGTTTCCTGGCCAAAAGAATTAAAAGGCGGAACTATATTGGGATAGGCAACCTAATGAAGGAATTGGGCTGGCTAAAAATCAGATATACTATGGTAAATTGGTTTATCAATAAATAAGCTGCGGCCATTCTGCGGCCAGTGTGTTATTGGGTTGGGATGTTATCATTGAATACAGCATACCTTCCCCATGAGTAGGGATTAATCTGTTATCAGAAATGCTGTGCCACAATACAGTAAATGGTGTGCTAACTCAATGTATTACTCAGGTGTCTTTGTTTATATACATATATATATATATATATATATATATATATATGGTTTCATGCAGTGATAGACATAAGTGACACCTTGAATTTTCATAAAAACTAAAATGACAACAATAAAAGTTTTAAAAAAAAAAAATACTGATTTAATAGTTTATACATAGTCTTTAAAGGAGAAGGAAAGGTTAAAACTAAGTAAGCCTTATCAGAAAGGTCCATCTAAATATACCAGTAAACCCTCAAAGTAATGCTGCGCTGAGTCCCCTGTCAAAAGAAACACTGCATTTCTTTCCTTCTATTGTGTACTCATGGGCTTCTGTATCAGACTTCCTGCCTTCAGCTTAAACCTCATTGCCCTGGGCAAGAGCATGCTCAGTTTGCTCCTCTTCCCCACCCCCTCCCTTCTCTACTGTAATCTGAGCCCAGAGCAGGGAGAGACTCAGGCAGGAAGTGATGTCACACCATGTTAATACTGCAGCTCCTATCCAAAACAAACAGAGAGTTTCTAGAGTTTTTACTCAGGTATGGTAAAACATTCTACAGAATAAATATAGCATTCTAGCTTGCACTATTGCAGCTAATCTATTGGCAATAAAATCCCTCCATAGCTTTCCTTCTCCTTTAAGCAGTGATGAGGAAGTAAGTCATACTATTACTGACTATATACAGTAAATATGGTACCTGATACATTATCAGTTGGGGATCTAGTCTTTGTCCACAGATAGTGGGCACCTATTGTGCTTATCACTCTCATTAAAGTCACATCAAATATTTTTTCGAATACTGCAGAAACTGATGTAGGTAATGGTTGGGGCACCATATTGTAAAATCAAAGGCATATAGGCCTGTAACCTTTCCATGCAATCAAACCCCACATGACCCCAACACTCTTTTTTTCTAAAACTGTTTTGGAAGTCAGGTGTTTAGTTTTGATGGATTTCACATTTCAATAAGTTAAGGCAATGTCAAACCCAGTACAAAGATCCCATTGGTCCCCCATATCTCACCTCACCAACAGATTTGTATCTACTGTATATACTACATTATGAATGGCAACTTCCACTGACTTCTACATGAACTTTTTAGATGCCAATATTTTTTTTTTTATTTAAGCTTTCAAGGTTTTTTTTGCTCTTAATACATTGATTAGGTGATCTTTTCAAAAAAAATACTCAAATTGAAAATTTGAATGTTGGAATTCAAAATAATAAGATCTCCTGAACCCTAGTTTAATGCATATGGTGGTTTTCTTGCTATTGATCCCTGACCTTTCTTCACCTATCTCTGATATTTGGACACAGTGGGCACCAGAATGAGATGGGTAGTACTAGTTTGCATACTGTTTAGGAGAGTAATACGAGTCACATACAGTATGACTCCAAAAATTAACAGCCATTTTTTTGTCTGAAGGAAACTGACATGATTATCTTTATATAAATAAAAATTAGAAGAAAGTCAGGAAAATAGAGGGAAAAGAGAGGAAAAAGGTTAAAGATCTGGCTTGGTCAGTCTAGAAAATTCTAGATTAAATGTATTACTAATAAACTGTCCTTAGTCCTTAGTGTAGTGACCCTAATTAGTAATTATTGAACTAATAAAGAAACCAAATCCTTGCTTTCCTTTTTATTAATAAATTACCTGCTTGGTAGTGATGGGTGAATTTGGGGCATTTCACATTGCCGAAAAATTTGCGAATTTCCTGCGAAATTTGTGAAATGGTGAAAAATTCGCAAAAAGGACCTGTCGTCTCGTTTTTTGACGCAGGCGTCCATTTTTGATGCTGGCATCCGTTTTTTTGACCCTGGCGCAAATTTACTGGTGAATTTTCATGGCGGTTTCGCCAATAAATTCACCCATCACTACCGCTGGGTTCTTGGCACTAAAAATAACATGATTTTGCATTCTTTCCCAGAAAATTCTATAAACATTATCAAGGGATTATAGAGTTATATCTGGCAAAATGTTGCTCTAACATTGGTTATTGTCAGTAGCCAATCAGTTATTCACTTTAGTTGTTCTACCTGCAATAGACTAGTAGAGATTAAAATGCAAAATCTAACAATACAATGTTATTTTTTTACTAAGATTGTTTTAGTGTAAATGGGGAACAGAAGAGAAAAAGTAGGGGTATACACATTCAGTAGATGCTATAAAAAGTAATGTACAGTTGAGTTTGTTCATGTGGTTGGATAGCAGGGTGGAAGCTGAAAATGCCTGAAAAGTATGCCCCCATATATTTCTCAGTTTAGTCAATTTGCTTGCAAGTTTGGAGTCTTTTTACTTTTAATGTGATCTAGAGCTATGAAGGAGAAAGCTGTCCTTTCCTCTTATGCTTAACACACAATACAGAATAACAGATGTTCTTGTAGGATTCAAACCATTAAATGATTTGACATTGCAAATATTTTCAGCACTTGCTTCTAGATGGGAGAAATTCAAAACACATATCGAGCTTTTATGAGAAATGTCATTCTATAAAAAATGCATTTATATTTTAGTATGTCATAAATTGTCTGACAGAAATTTTAACTGCAGTACTTTTTATTTAAGAGGCTTTCAATCATTTATTCTTGTCTGATTCAAAAAATATAAAGTGAATCCAACATGCCGCTTGCAAAGATATTTATTAGTATTATTTCTATCTGCCCTTCTTATAACATCGAGTTTTGTTGCTCCACTGGTTGCGCTAGTTTGCCATTAATGTTCTTAACATTGCTATACAGTCTGCGTGGATCAAGCAGTTTTTCTTTGTAAAAACACCCAGAAGAGCAATTTATTAGTATTGATATGAATAAGTAGCAGGTCTCTTGCACACAAAGGGATATTTACATAAAGGCTTAGAAATAAAAGGGCACATTCACTTATAGAGACACAAAGTGATATTTCAAGTGCAGTCAACACAAATGGGCAGTTTTCTTGATGCAACTGAACTGCACTGCACCTACGTCAATAGCTTTGGATTTGCCAAAATGGGAGTAACTGCATATGTCTTTGCAACTTGGTTTCGCCATGCAAGTTGCGCCTGTACCCAATTCTTTAGGCGTAAGTTTGCTGTGCCTATTGATCCAGGGTGTGATGGGAACCCTGGAGCTACCACCAGATTAGGAGGTGGCAGTAGCTCCAGGGTTCCATCTGCTCTAAGAGGTGCAGCAACACCCAATTTGGAACAAAGGGCAGGAATGCAGGAGTGGTGCTGACTTCAATTTTACGGAAGTGCTAGGAGCACATTTTGACACAAGTACCTTTCATTGCAGTGGTTTTATTTGAATTTTTTTGTATTATCGAATACAATGACAAGCATGATATGAAGTATCCATATAGGATACAATCTCATTAAAATAATATGAACATATAATATGCCAAAATGAAATTCTAACACTAATTATTTTTCATTGTTAACATGGTCAACATAAGTCAGTAGCTTTGCATCGATCCATTTATTTGAAATAGATCTGCGTGAAGCTGCTAGTATCATATGCAAACATTGTAATATATTGCCAAGATTATAAGGTGATTTGTGCAGTTCAATTGGTTTTATGTACAACTCACTGCGGAGTACAATGCAAGTTGCAATTTGCCCAAGTTGATGAAGGCAGTGATTCCAGGGTATTAGGCATCAATAGGTGCACTTGTGGACAATGCTGCAAAGAAGATGGATGGGCTTACTGCAGCTGTATAAAAGTCCAAGTTTGCTTGGATGCAATTGCCTTTAATGGACAACTTTTGAGTATCAGTGCTAAAGGAGGTGCATTAAAGGGCCTTTTAAAGTCTAAAATAGACTAAGGCTAGAAATGCTGTATTTTTGTATACTAAATATAAACATGAACTTACTGCACCACAAGCCTAATCAAACAAATAATTTATGCTTTCAAAGTTGGCTACAGGGGGTCACCATCTTGTAACTTTGTTAAACATCTTTACAAGACTAAGACTGTGCACATGCTCAGTGTGGTCTGGGCTGCTTAGGGATCGTCATAAACAAAGCTGCTTGAGTTCTGCATGGCTGGGAAGTAAGGCGGGGGCTCCCCCTGCTGTTCATAAGTATGATTGTTTCCCTGCTCAGCAGTTAGGGACCATCTGACAATTCCTATCCAAACATTTTTTAATTAAAGTATATTGGAGATAGGTTTCTTTTTCATTAAAAAAAGTAAAAATGGGATTTTATTTTTTTGCCTTTACATGCCCTTTAAATACTTGCTTGTCTGCATGACATAAAGGGCCAGATTCAATTCAGCGAGAAAAAGTTATCTCTTGGTTTCATCACGTGAAAACTAATAGATGAGATTCAATTTGAGGATAAAAAACTTTTCTCCAAATTCAGTTCCAGTTTTTGCCCACAGACTTCAATAGAGTTTTCACGTGATAAACCGTGAGATAACTTTTTCTGAACTGAATTGTATCTCAAATTGAATCTCGTCCATGAGTGTAATGTACCTCTTTTGCAGTAAATAAAAAGTTGAAGTCAGTCTGGCTTTGGCACAATAAATTAATTCAAGTTCCCATTTGGAATGTACATGGCACAGGGGAAAGAAAAAAAAGGAAAATGGATGAAGAGTGGACAGCGGCCAGGCCCAAGACACAACACTGTGCACTGAAAAAGAAGAAAAATCTGATGTTTATTTTTCCTCTTCTTCCTTTTGCATCTCTTTCTGTTCATATTAAATAATTAATTACTGTAAAATAATTCCTTTCTACTGAATAGGGATTACTTTTAACTTCATTTCATTGTTGACATACAATTATTTATCTTTTATCTCACTGCATGGCCAGTGTCCTATTATTCTCTATAGCTAAGATTCTGTCTTTCTGTGTAAGAGAGATTATTTCTCCTTACAGAAGTCACTCTGAGAAATCCTGAGTGACATCAGAATTGAGAACTGATCCCTTCCTTATACCCATTAGTATTGAGCAAATCTGTTCTGTTCCGCAAAACTGCTGGGAAATTCGTGAAACAGCAAAAAATTTGCGAAACGCATTGAATTCAATAGATGACAATTTCTTTTTGACGCAAGACAATTCTTTATGCATGTGGCGTTACTTCTTGCACAACGCTGCGTTTTTTTTGCGCCAAATCTTTGCTGCAGTTTCTCTAAAAAATTTGCAGACGGCGTGATGTGGAATTTCGCTGTGAATCCATGCCGGCAAAAAAAAATTCACTCATCTCTAATACCCATTATACTTTTACTTACATCAACTCAGTGGAAACACATGCGATAAGTGGCAGGTTCAACCCACTCAATAGATAGTGTTGTCTTTGCAAGGAAACCTATCTTTATAGCCAGATAATAAATGGATCAGCTCAGTCAGGTTGCTAGATAATAAATGCTGTCCAACTTACAGTCAGAGATTCTCTGACAATTTATTATTTAACATTTGTCACTTTTTGATTTTGCCATTTTGTCGTTATAATATATATATATATTGTACAGAAATGGGACCTTTTCTACAGAATGCTCTGGACCTGGGGTTTTCCTGATAAAGGATCTTTCTGTTATTTGGACCTACATACCTTAAGTCTGCTAAAAATCATTTAAACATTAAGAGGGTTATTTATCAAGGTCTGAATCTATCTCAGTATTTCTAAGTTAGAAATCCGAGCAACTCCAAATTCCCGAATGGACCTTATTATGAAGATAAAAGGCTGAAAAAATAGGGTCGGGAAAACTTCTGAGCTTTTCCCGAAAATTCTGAACTCTGTTTTGTGCAGAAACCCTGAAATCATCGGATATCGGTACAGATCTTCCCCGCTGACTTATACAGGACCTCGAGAGCTTTTAGATGCCAGGGTTTCAGATTCTTTTTAGACCATCAGACTTTAATAAATATCGAAAAATGTGTAGGGCTTTTTTTTTTTGCTCCGAAAACTATGAATTATTCGAGGTTTGGATATTCTGACCTTGATAAACCCAGTAGGTTGGTTTTGCTTCCAGTAAGGAATAATTATATTTTAGTTTGCTTCAAGGTACTGTTTTTATAATTACCGAGACAAAGAAAATAATGTGGATTATTTGGATAAAGTGGGTTTCCAGATAACAGATCTTGTACCTGTATAACGTATAAATTGTTGTAAGTTGACTGTCACCTGTCAAGTCTATGCTGATACCACTCACATTCCTGTATGAGAGAGACTGATAGAAAAAGAAGTAGAAGAGATGGAATGGAAGAAAAGAGTATGATGGGAAGAAGAAAACCAAAAATGAAAAGGTTTAAAAAAAAAATTTAGAAAGGAAAAAAATAAAATAAAAACAAGAGAGGCCAGAGAACAGACAATATTATAATAAGAGATAGGGAAGAACAAAATTAGAGAGAGGATATAACTCTGTTCTGTAATAACTTGTTGTAAGGTCCTTAATGGGCCTCTGACTCACTAGTCTGACACTGTCCTGCAAGGAATTCACTTTACATTATCTTCAGGTCAAGAAACTGTCTGCAAGACAGCAGTGCTGTACTCTGACCACACATCTAGATTGAATTATAAAGTACACAGAGGCAGACAGCTAATTTCCATATTCATAACATAATAGTATATGTGTCATACATAATAATTAGCACTGGATTGGAAATGAGCAGAGCTCTTTGCAAGACACTGTTGGCTTCCTGACACAGTATCCACACAGTAGACCAATTAAAGTTCTCCGCTATGTCTTTTTTTTAATCTTCTGAACAGACCCATTTCCGATCTCTGCAGAAGTTGTGCTAATATGCGTTAGATCGGATTGGCAAGGTTGCTAACAAAGTTCATTTTACAGACATTTAGGGATTAAACTGCTGTTTTCAGTCAACATTTTATAAAAACGGAATACGTTACTTTGAAAAGCTACAGTGTTAGCATGGTAAAGAAATACAGCTTTATTCCTATTTGCTAAACTACCATGCACTAGTGGGGTTTATTGCTTGGGAAGTCAGATACACATAAACACATTTCTGATAAGATGCTACGCCAGGAAGTTATTTCCAAGTAACACAGATGAGCAAAAGTCTAAAGTGACATCATTGGTGATACTACAGTGATGCCCCATAGCAGCTGTTAGGTGCACTCACACCAGAGCAATCCTGTACATAAACATAATCAAGTCAAACTTGCTTTTGGCTGTCAACCTCAACATTATTATACAGTGTCATAAAGTGTTCCAGTTTCCAGTCTCTGGTTAGCTTTAGATCTATAAATAAAAGTACTAAATTGATGTCTTCTGCTGATCCGTCTTATATGTGTCTGTATTATTTATATTGTAGCATCACCTCACAAACATACTGTAACTTCTATTGCTACTGTTTATTCTCAGACTTTGGTTGATCCCTTGTGCACCTGCTATTACTGACTTATTGATGTACATATTGTGTGCCTGCTAATGCATACAGCTTTGCCTAGGCAACATACACACATAAGGATAGACATGCATCTCAGTATAAACAGTATAAACATCACTGGCTTTTTGTAGATCAGTGGCCATTAGCACATGATCATTAGCAGTTGATTTGGAAGGATCACAGTATGTACAGTGCCATATGTACAAGGGAAATATGTGG